>NC_057794.1:72261853-72533086 GCF_018294505.1 Triticum aestivum | reverse complement strand
GGGAAGGAGTCCGGATCCTCGGAGTCACGGGTCGCGCAGAGTGCGGGGCTAGCATTCGGCTCGATCGCTTTTGGGATCGCAGCCCCCGAGGTGACGTCCAACCGCTCATCCTCGATTGGCGCAATAGGCTCCGAGTTAGGGGTCGGAACCGATGCGTGTGCGGCCTCCAGGACACTATCCGGGGGCAGAGCTAGATCATGCCCCTCGAGATAGTGCGGCACGCTTGGCCGTGGCTCGAACCCGTCGAAGATCGAGTCTCCGCGGATGTCAGCCGTGTAGTTTAAGCTTCCAAACCTGACTTGATGGCCAGGGGCGTAGCTTTTGATCTGCTCTAGGTGGCCGAGCGAATTGGCCCGCAGAGCGAAGCCGCCGAAGACGAAGATCTGTCCGGGGAGAAAAGTCTCACCCTGGACCGCATCGTTGTTGATGATCAAAGGAGCCATCGGGCCTAAAGGCGACGACACAGAGGAACTCTCAATGAAAGCACCAATGTTGGTGTCAAAACCGGCAGATCTCGGGTAGGGGGTCTCGAACTGTGCATCTAGGCAGGATGGTAACAGGAGGCAGGGAACACGATGTTTTACCCAGGTTCGGGCCCTCTTGGTGGAGGTAAAACCCTACGTCCTGCTTGATTAATATTGATGGTATGGGTAGTACAAGAGTAGATCTACCACGAGATCAAGGAGGCTAAACCCTAGAAGCTAGCCTATGGTATGATTGTTGTATATGGAGATGATTGCCTACGGACTACAACCCTCCGGTTTATATAGACACCGGATAGGGTTAGGGTTACATAGAGTCGGTTACAATGGTAGGAGATCTTGAATATCTGCATCACCAAGCTTGCCTTCCACGCCAAGGAAAGTCCCATCCGGACACGGGACGAAGTCTTCAATCTTGTATCTTCATAGTCCAGGAGTCCGGCTGAAGGTATAGTCCGGCTACCCGAACACCCCCTAATCCAGGACTCCCTCACCAAGGTTGGGCATTGCTGGAGGAGTTTTATTCAAGGCGAACTGTCAAGGGGTTCTCATTATAACCCAACCGTGTAAGGAACGCAAAATCCGGGAACATAACACCGATATGACGGAAACTAAGGCGGCAAGAGTGGAACAAAACGCTAGGCACTAGGCTGAGCCTTCCACCCTTTACCAAGTATATAGGTGCATTAAGATAGACAAGAAAATATTGTGATATCCCAACAATAAACAATGTTCCAACAAGGAACAATCTCCAAACTTCACCTGCAACTAGGAACGCTATAAGAGGGGCTGAGCAAAGCGGTAACATAGCCAAACAATGGTTTGCTAGGACATGGTGGGTTAGAGGTTTGACATGGCAATTTGGAAGGCATGATAAGCAAGTGGTAGGTATCGTAGCATAGGCATCGCAAAAGAGCGAGCATCTAGCAAGCAAAGATACAAGTGATTTCGAGGGTATGGTTATCTTGCCTGCAAAGTTTTCAGAGTTGCCTTGATCCTCGTAAGTGAACTCAATGGGCTCCTCGTTCATGAACTCGTCTCCCGGCTCTACCCAAACAAGAACAACAAGCAAAAGGAGCACAATCAACCACGTGCAATGCTCAAGCAACATGATGCAAACATGGTATGATATGCGGGATGCGATATGTGATGCATACGCAAGATTTGAAAAGGAATGATTGAACTTGGCCTCAACTTGGAAATCCAAGAGTGCCACTGGAAAGGTGAGGTGAATTCGGTTGAAATCGATATAATGATCACCAGAATCGGATGCACGGTTTGGAAATGGCAAGAAAAACAAATATGGCACCGGTCTGCGATAATCAGCAAGTAGCCATCTAAATGCAACAATATAAACATACTACAGCACTCAAACATGGCAACAAAATACATTTCATGGATCCACTCATGAAGCTTGACAAAATATGAACACTGAGCTACGGCTAATTCATCCATTAACAGGTTCAAACAAGTATGGCAAAAGTGCAAATTAACACAAGTCTGGAATATATCATCAGGAAGCATACTTTAGAGCATGAAAACTACATGCTACAGAAACATATCATGGCAAAGAAAGGCATGGCATGAAGCTACTCTAAGCACATAACAAAAGTCCCTTAGTGACCTTGAGCCAAAAGAGATCAGAAAATATAATTGCAAGCATGTGAACATAGCAAAAACATAAATAGATTCAGACTTGTGAAAAACTGGAGCATGCAAAACAGTTAACGAGTAGGCATGTTTACGAGCTCGATGCACTCACTACAGAGCATGGCATGACAAAATAATCATACACCCATGAAGAAGACATGGTATAGAAGCTAGACATGGCAAGAACAACAACATAGCATGCACGGATCAATAGCAACATCTTCGGCAAAATCGCTAAACATGTCAACAATCTGCCAGGATCATTTTATAGCAAAAGTAGAGCTCGATTGACTCAAGCTAGGTTGCTCCATAATTGCAAACAAAGACATAGATGGATAGAGCACCACAATGTTAACAAAACATCTTTACTTATCATCCTCAAAAGAGGCACGGATCACTAGGAAACAACATGAACATATGGCATAACAACAAAATCAGGACAAGGACTTGGAGAAATTCTAAGTCCCTGAAATCAGCATCAACGATTACGCTACTTCGCAAGTTTTTTCTAGACACCACAAATATCACAAAAATACACGGCATACACCTCTGTAAAGATGGTATGGCATATAACAAAACATATGTAGAGCTCAGGATCATAGCATGCACACATTAATCATGGCAAAAATGACAAAAGGCCATTTGCTGAAACAGATCTGACAAATTCCTCACATAGCCCTCTTCCAACAGCATTTCGGGCATCAAAAAGAGCTCAAATGGAAATGATGCAATGAGATGAAATGTTGTACTCGTCGAGACGAACATTTTGATATGCTACACGCATGAATCGGAGCTACGGATGCAGAGTTATGGCATGTCAAAGTTAGCATAAAAGCTAGGGTTAGGGGCGAAAAAGTCAACCGAGGTATTTCCAGATCTGAGATTTGCACGCAATCCAAGGTTCGTCCAGAAGGAGATGGCCGCCGGAGGAGGACTTGCTGGAGTGAGGAGGGACCGGATCCGGGCCTGGGCGCGTCGGCGGTGGTCGGCACGGTCGCCGGACTTGGGGAACGGGACGGCGACGGCTCGGGTCGTCGCGGCGGCGACGGGCGGTGGAGGTCACCAGCGGAGCTACGCGGCGAGGCTGCGCCGGCTCGGCGGCGGAGCGGCGTGGTCGGCGAAGAAGGAGACGGCGCGCGAGCGCTGCGGGCGGCGGCCGGTCGAAGCGCGCTCGGGGATTGGATGTGGGCCTCACGGGCCCTGGCAGGTCCGGCGAAGTGGGGCGCCAGGCGGCTGACGTGGCGGCATGCGATTGGTCGGCGGCGGCATGAGCGGGGTTTTTAGGGTTATGGTGGAAGGGGATCCGGGATTTTTCGAGGGGAGACCTATGTATAGAGGTAGAGGGAGCTAGGAAGCTCCAAATGGAGTGCGGTTTTCGGCCACGGAATCGTGATCGAATAAATTGTTTGCTATGCTATGCTTGGAATCTTTATGAAATTTGTGATTTTACTTGTTGCTCTAAGAACCCTAAAAACACCTCCCCTATCTGTGTGAGTTTAATGACAGTGAAATCTTATCTTCTTTTGCCAAGGAGCTTTATAGTTACTATGATATTTAACAAACTAAAGAATTTGTTGCTTTTATGGGTGCTTATGAAGTTGCTTCTTTGATTGAGAAGTATGATATTACTCTCTACAAATCTGAAATTTTCGACATACTTAAATATTCCTATGAAAACTATGCTCATAATGCCTATGTTAAAGAATTTATTGAGAGAGTGTTTGATGCTTTGGAAGAAAATAATGATATGCATGAAGCTATGGGTAATTACGATTCCGTTGATTTGATTGAATTATCCCCTCCTGATGATCATTTTAGGCAGCATTCCACATTAAAAAATTGTTTTTATCATTTACCTACTCGAGGACGAGAAGGAATTAAGCTTGGGGATGCTAATACATCTCCAACGTATCTATAATTTTTTATTGTTTCATGCTATTATATTATCATAATTGGTTTTTTTTACAATCATTCTATAGCAACTTTATATCATTTTTGGGGACTAACCTATTGACATAGTTGATACATCTCCAACGTATCTACTTTTCATAATGCTTTTCCTCTTGTTTTGGACTCTAATTTGCATGCTTTGAAGGAGACTAACCCCGGACTGGCGTTGTTTTAAGCGGAACTACCATGGTGTTGTTTTTGTGTAGAAATAAAAGTTCTCGGAATGGAACTAAACTTTGTGAGCAATTTTTATATAATATATAAGAATTTCTGGAGCCAAGACCTACTGAAGAGGGGCACCTGGGTGGGCACAACCCACCAGGGAGCGCCCCTGAGGGAGTCCTGGATTAGGGGGTCTCCGGAAAGCAGGACTATATCCTTTGGCCGGACTGTTGGACTATGAAGATACAAGATTGAAGACTTCGTCTCGTGTCCGGATGGGACTTTACTTGGTGTAAAAGGCAAGCTAGGCAATACGGATATGTATATCTCCTCCTTTGTAACCGACCTTGTGTAACCCTAGCCTCCTCCGGTGTCTATATAAACCGGAGGGTTTTAGTCCGTAGGACAACATACAATCATACCATAGGCTAGCTTCTAGGGTTTAGCCTCTTTGATCTCGTGGTAGATCTACTCTTGTAATACTCATATCATCAAGAACAATCAAGCAGGACGTAGGGTTTTACCTCTATCAAGATGGCCCGGACCTGGGTAAAACATCGTGTCCCCTGCCTCTTGTTACCATCCGCCTTAGACGCACAATTCGGGACCCCCTACCCGAGATCCGTCGGTTTTGACACCGACATTGGTGCTTCCATTGAGAGTTCCACTGTGTCACCACCATAAGGCTTGATGGCTCCTTAGATCATCGCTAGCGATGCGGTCTAGGGTGAGGCCTTCCTCCCCGGACAGATCTTCATATTCAGCGGCTTTGCACTGCAGGCCAATTCGCTTGGCCATCTGGAGCAGATTGAGAGCTACGCCCCTGGCCATCAGGTCAGATTTGGAAACTTGAACTACACGACTGACATCAACGGAGACTTGATCTTTGACGGATTCGAGCCCATGCCAGACGCGCCGCACAGTCACGACGAGCAAGACGTAACTCTACCGTTCGGGAGATCGCATCCGCATCTACTCCGGCCTTTAATCTGGAGCAAGTCGCGCCATCCGAGAGTGGGGGGATGGACCCTGCCATGGAGGTCGCACTCTCAGTAGTGATAGAGCCGGATACTGATGTCACCCCTTACGAGAGCCGTGTTGCCAAACCACTGGATTCATCTTCTGCCACGGACTCCGAGCCGCTCGTATCCATGCCCGTCGAGTCCGACTGGGCGCCGATCATGGAGTTCACCTCCGCGGATATCTTTCAGCACTCACCTTTTGGAGATGTGCTAAATTAATTAAGGTCTCTCTCCCTGTTAGGAGAACAAATTCGCTGCCCACCCACCACCCACTTAGTAGCCACTATCGACGACTTAACCGACATGCTCGACTTCGGCTCCGAAGACTTCGACGGTATGGACGGCGAAGCCGGAGACGAACAGGATCCACCTCCCTCGGGGCACTGGACCGCCACCTCATCATATGATATATATATATATATATATATATATATATATATATATATATGGTGGACACCCCCAAAGAAGCCAATGGCGAGGAGAAAGCGGAGGATGACCCCTCCAAGAAGCAACCCAAGCACCGACATCAGTGGCGCCGCTCTAAGTCCCGCCACAGTAATAGCAGTGATACCGGCACAGGAGATAATAACACTCCGGATAGCGCGAAGACAACAACAATCCCCTCCAGCATGGCGAAGAACTGGAGGACGAACAAGCTAGCCCTCTAGAGCAGGCAGCAGATGGAGAACCAGAGGAGGACAATTACATGCCTCTCTTCGAAGATGAGGCGAGCCTCAGCGGCGACGAATTTATTGTGCCTGAGGACCCCCTCGAGCAAGAGCGCTTCAAGCACCGGCATATGGCCACGGCAAATAGCCTAAAGAAGAAATAGCAACAGCTTCAAGCTGATCAAGACTTGCTAGCAGACAGGAGCACCGAAGTCCTTGCGGCCAAGGAGCATGAACTCGAGCGCCCGTCTAGGAGTTACCCAAAACGCAGGTTGCTACCTCACCTCGAGGAGGAAGCATTCAAACCTCATTCACCAGTGTACAATGCGGTTGACCGGCCACTACGCGGCCGAGCCAGAGAGGCGTTTCACCCTAAAGTTCAGTCCGCACCCCGTCACCACTCAGTCAAAGATACTAAGGCCTGGGGCAACATAGAGGACCTGCGAGACATCTTGGACAGCAAGGCAAAAATCTCAAGGTCAATATACGGGACATGAACACGTGCGCCCACATGGGACATGATCGTCGCGTCGGATACACCAAGAGTAAATACGGCCAGGCCGAATACAGCAGACAAGACTCGTACGAACTACATCGGGATATAGCCCGGCACAGAGGCGCCGCACACCCCCTATGCTTCACTGATGAAGTTACGAATCATGAACTCCCGGAGGGTTTCAAACCCGTAAACATTGAATCATACAGCGGCACAACATATCCCGCTGTATGGATTGAGGACTTCCTCCTTCACATCCACATGTCTCGTGGTGACGATCTACATGCCATCAAGTACCTCCCACTAAAACTCAAAGGACCAGCTCGGCATTGGCTGAATTGCTTGCTAAAAGATTCCGTCGGCAGTTGGGAGGATTTGGAAGATGCATTTCTTGACATCTTCCAGGGCACTTATGTGCGGCCACCGGATGCTTATGACTTGAGCCACATAACCCAGCAGCCACGGGAATCGGCCAGACAATTCTGGACACGGTTCCTGACCAAGAAAAATCAAATCATAGACTGTCTAGATGCAGAAGCACTAGCGGCATTCAAACATAATATCTGTGACAAGTGGCTCGCACGCCACCTCGGCCAGGAGAAGTCGAAATCTATGGCAGCCCTCACAACACTCATGACCCGCTTTTGCACGGGCAAGGACAACTAGCTAGCTCGCAACAACAACACATCAAGGAACCTGGATACCTCGAATACCAAAGACATTAATGGTAGGCAGCGTCGTAATAGACCAAAGCGCCGCAATAATGGCGATAACACCGAAGATACGGCAGTCAACGTCGGACTCAAAGGCTCTAGATCCGATCAGCGGAAAAGTCATTCAAAAGAAATACTCCGTCTCCGTCCAGTCTGGATCGCATACTGGATCGCTCGTGTCAAATCCACGGCACCCCTGAAAAGCCAGCCAATCACACCAACAGAGAATGCTGGGTGTTCAAGCAGGCCGGCAAGTTAAAAGCCGAAAACAAGGACAAGGGGCTGCATAGCAATGACGAGGAGGAGCCCCGGCCGCCGAACCCAGGGGAACAGAAGGGGTTTCCCCCACAAGTAAAGACAGTAAACATGATATACGCAACCCACATTCCCAAGAGGGAGCAGAAGCGTGCACTAAGGGACGTCTATGCGATGGAGCTCGTCGCCCCGAAGTTCAACCCATGGTTTGATTGTCCGAACCTCTTCAATCGCAGGGACCTCCCCACTAGCATCCGTCATGGCGGATCCGCCGCACTGGTCCTAGACCCCATCATTGACGGATTTCATCTAACTCGAGTCCTTAGGGACGGCGGCAATAGCCTGACCCTGCTTTATCAGGATACAATGCAAAAAATGGGTATCGATCCCTCAAAGATCAAACCCAGCAAAACCACCTTCAAAGGTGTCATCCCAGGTGTAGAGGCCCATTGCACAGGCTCAATCACACTGGAAGTGGTCTTCGGATCACCGGATAACTTCCGAAGCAAAGAGTTAATCTTCGAAATCATCCCGTTTCGCAGTGGCTATCATGCACTGCTCGGACGGACAGCATTTGCAAAATTAAATGCAGTGCCGCATTACGCATACCTCAAGCTCAAGATGCCAGGTCCTCACGGGGTCATAACAGTAAATGGAAACACAAAACGCTCGTTCCGTACGGAAGAGAACATTGCGGCCCTTGCAGCAGAGGCACAAAGCAGCCTGTTCAAACAGACCACAAATTCGACGTTACAGCCCCCAGACACCTTCAAGCGAGTCCGGAATAATCTGCAACAGGATCGCCCGGCGCGATCTTCGCTCGCCTAGCAATTCGGCCCCCGTCCTAGTCCCCATGCAGCAACGAAATCCATGCCGCGCATACATAATTACGCATTGAAAATACCATGGACATAGGCGGGGGCACAATCAGGACACGCCCCGCATTGTGGCTTAACCACCCCAGGGGTTGTATACCTTTGACATTCATTTTCTCTTTCAGGGCCTAACTCTTCGGAAGGCCTTTCCGGCAGTACGACTACCAGACACATTCCGGAAGCAACAACCGAGGTGGCAAGAAGCTAAGATGAACACGTGAACCGCCAGGTGGTCTCTAGTAATACTTGATATACCCGCTTTTCACTCTTTATGCGTAGCTTGCCTGGGATGGGACATTTTGAATTGTCCTACTTTCGGCTTATTGCACTACTTGTACCAGTAAGCTTCGACGTATTATTCAAATAACAATGCATATTATTAATCTGTCATTGCATTATTTAAGTTTTTCTCTTTCTCTTATATGTCCATTTACGACATTTCGCACCTGCACGCTCGGGTACGGTCAGTACGCCAGGGGCTCTCGTTTACCCTGTAATACGGCGCAAGAAGTCCAAACACTTTCGACAGTGCGGAACCCCAAACTTATAGCAGCTCTGAATCATGTCTTGGGTCAAATGTTGGGTTGCCCGGCTCACATGCTTTGGTACCTTACGTTCTGCTATATCGGCTAAGGTAGCGGTGGGAGAACTACTGCGATTGTGTCCCGGTTCTTCCGGACGAGCACCTCAGTAGAGAAAGCCAAAAACTGACTGTCATGATAAGGCGAGAGACTGGTTACTGTTCGAGAGGTCTCAAGTCCTTAAAGACTTTTTCCTCTTTGGGCGAGGAGTCGGTCTTGTCCGGCTTAGGCATGTATAGTGCCCCAAATTCGGCCCTCCGAATACCAGGGGCTTCGCCAAAATTTAAAATCATAGACTTCTATGACTAAGTGAGAGTGATAAACCATTATAGTCCGATTGCCTGGTTCGTTGCGCTAAACACCTCCCTTGGAGGACCCAAAATTGGGGTAAAGAGTGTTCGGGATTATCCCGAACACCCCGGTACTAGTTACATGGGGGCAGAAGCCGACGACTGGCCAACTCTCAGATTTTATAAACGGCCAGACAGAAGGTAATATTTTAAATTAAGAAAGTGTCGCATGGCACAAATGAACTCGTTTCATATTATAGGATCACATGAGCATGTTCATTCAAAAATTACAACCTTGGCACACTCATCCGCCACTAGGCGGGAACCCTCCAGGACACCCTTGTAATAATTCTCGGGGCAGCGATGCTCCTTGCCCTCCTGCGGCCCCTCCTTCACCAGCTTCACGGCGTCCAGCTTCGCCCAGTGCACCTTCGCCCGGGCAAAAGCCCTGCGTGCACCCTCGATGCAGACGGACTGCTTGATGACTTTAGGCTGCGGGCAGGCTTCCACAAGCCGCCTTACCAGGCCGAAGTAGCTGCTGGACAGGGGCTCGCCAGGCCACATCCGAACTATAAGTCCCCTCATGGCCTGTTCGGCCACCTTGTGAAGCTCGACCAACTACTTCAGCTGGTCGCTCAAGGGCATGGGGTGTTCGGTCCTAGTATACTGAGAACAGAACAACTTCTCCGTTGAGCTCCCCTCCTTTGCCCGGTAAAACTCTGCGGCATCCAGTACACTGGGGGGGAAGATCTGCAAACGCTCCTGGAGAGCTCCGAAGCCGGGTAAGAAAAAGGAAAGTCTCCTTCACATGTTTGCTTTGCATAATGAATGCCTTACCCGCTGATATCTTCTTCACCGCGTCAATATCTCAGAGGGCCTTGTGGGGTTCACCGCGTCTTAGAGTCCGGCTCCAAGGACTCGTGCTTTTTGGTGAGAGCCTCGAGCTCTTGCTGCACCTCGCCTACTCGGGCTTCTTGCTTCTCCCGTTCAATGCGTTCTTTGGCAGCTTTTGTCTTCGGCCTTGGACAACGCCTTCCTCAGGGTCGCCACCTCGGTCGTGGCCCCTGACAAAGCCATGATGATCCTATTACTTCACACTCAAACTTCTTTTTAACAACATAGACATGGGTATTTCTTACATTTTCTCTCTTCGAGCTGCCTCTTGGTAAGGCCGAGCTCATCCTCGGACCACTTTAGGCCCTGCTTTAGCACGGCAACCTCCGCAGTACGTGCGGCAGCGGCCAACAGTGAAGCTTGCACATACACATAGACATACTCTAATTAGACTCCTGAGTTATCATTTGATCCTCTATTTGGCTTTTCTTCGCGAACACCGAACAGAGCATCAGGGGCTACTATCTATATGGTATATTTTCTTATACTTTGATTGCTCACCTCAAAGCCTGTTAGAAGGCTGGCATAGGCTTCGGTCAGTCCGTTTTTGGCGGACTGAACCTTCTCGACCACCGCACTCATGATAGTGCCGTGGTCTTCTTTTATGGAAGCCCTGCGAAGCGCTTCCAGCAGGTTGTCCGGTGCCTCTGGTTGGACAGAGGACACTGGCACGGATGGTTGGCTCCCCTTGACGGGGGACCGCCTACCGAAGTCCGGAACCATCAAGGGTTTCAGCGCAGTGTCCGGCTGGGGCCTGAACTCGAAGCCCGTAGGAGCCTCGCTCCCTTGGTACTCAAGGTCCTGGAACTGCGAGGCGCCCCCAGGACCACCTCCCCTTGGCTCGGTGCCTGTTGAGACAACACCTCGGCGTTGTCCGTAGGGCGAGGGGTGGAGGCGGTCGGAAGAGAACCGATGTTCATATCCGACGAGTCCAGAGAGCCGCTCGACGAGGCTACGTCGAGATGAGCTTGGGACAGACTACACAATCATGTTGGGCATGAGGAAAGGCAGTACAATAAAACATATCATGAAGTACTACGGTGTCCGGAAACTTATGACTTCACGAGGGGCTTGTCCCTGGGTAGCCACTCGTCGCCACTTTCGGCAGCCGTCGTGGCCCAGTCCGGAAGGAGGGTCCTTCCTTTTTTGGACCCTTCAGCCTCCCCAGATGGGTCGGCCTTCCTTTTCTTGTCTCCCCGGCTGGGGGGCGAGAACTTTTCTCCTCCTCATACTTTCCGTGGGAGGAGTGCGCGTTGGAGTCATCGTCCGATGACTCCGATACAACCTTGTGCCGGAGACCCTTTCGGGTCCCCGCGGCCTTCTTCTTGGTCTTTTCCGGCACCTCGTAGGGTGCCGGAGTCAGCATCTTCATCAGAAGAGCGTCTGCAGGATATTCGGACAGCGGGGCTTGGCTATCGAGTTGCTCCACCGTCTATATCTAGTCATGTTAATGACATGGAAGTTCAGATCCAACACAAAACTAAACCGGGGCTAATAACTACCCTGAGAAATATAAAAATCTTACAGGATTGGCGCGGCGCTTTGCGCTGAGTCTGCGGTCCTTGTTGAGGGGGAGGGATCTCGGCGCTCTTGAACAGCACCCTCCAGACGTCCTCGTGTGTCGTGTCATAAAGCTCTCGCAGTGTCTAGTGCTTGGCCGAGTCGAACTCCCACAAAACAAGTGCCCGTCGTTGACATGGAAGGATATGGCAGAAGTGCATAACTTGGACCACGTTGACGAGCTTGATTTTCTTGCTGGTCATGTTCTGGATGCAGGTCTGGACTCCGGTCGGTTCTGTCGGAGAGCCCTATGACAGGCCCTTCTTTTTCCAGGAGGTGAGCCGTGTGGGGATTCCGGATCGGAATTTGGGGGCCGCCACCCACTTGGAGTGGCGCGGCTCGGTGATGTAGAACCACCCCGATTGCCACCCCTTTATGGTATCCACATAGGTGCCCTCGAGCCAAGTGAAATTAGGAATCTTGACCACCATGGCGCCTCCGCACTCTGCTTGCTCGCCGCTCACCACCTTCAATTTGACATTGAAGGTTTTCAGCCATAGGTCGAAGTGGGGCCTGATGCGGAGGTAGGCCTCGCACACGATGATAAACACCGAGATGTTGAGGATGAAGTTGGGGGCCAGATCATGAAAATCCATCCCATAGTAGAACATGAGCCCGCGGACAAACGGGTGGAGGGGAAATCCCAGTCCACGGATGAAATGGGTAAGAAAAACTACCCTCTCATGGGGTTCGGGCGTTGGCACTATCTGCCCCGCATCGGGCAGCCGGTGCGCGATGTCCGCGGCAAGATATCCGGCTTCCGTAATTTTTTGACGTTCTCCTCTACGACAGAGGAGACCATCCACTTGCCTCCTCCCCCCGACATGCTGGGAGTGGTTTGAGAAGAAGAACGCGAGGTTTGGGTGCTAGAGCTCGAGTGTGCGGGAATGGGAAAGCGAGAAGGAAGAAGGCATGGGTGGAAAAAGTAGATCTTTGTCCCTTTTATAAGGGCGGAGGAGGCGATGAGTCTCCCCACTTGCCTGGCAAAACCGCTTATCCCCCAGGCGCCGTAATTGATGGCGCGGTTGGGTTACCCACGTCCATATTGATAAGAATCCTGTGATAAGGGGAACACGATCTCTGCTTTGACAAGACGTATCGAGAAAACCGCCTCGCGATATGTGAGGAGCTGGTTGAGAAAAGTGGTTCGAATAATAACCGGGCCATGAAGTGATGTCATACTATCAAAACTTGTTAGCAGATTGGATTTATGGAAGTATTATTCTCTCTACAGTGGTATGTGGAACTTATTTTATAGGGTCGGACACTATCCTTGCATTCAAACTCTTCCATGGTGTATTGGGAGGAGGAACCCTCCTTGCAATGCCGAAGACAACACTGCGCGCTGGACTCATCGTCATTGAAGCCTGGTTCAGGGGCTACTGAGGGAGTCCTGGATTAGGGGGTCTCCGGACAGCCGGACTATATCCTTTGGTCGTACTGTTGGACTATGAAGATACAAGATTGAAGACTTCGTCTCGTGTCCAGATGGGACTTTACTTGGCGTAAAAGGCAAGCTAGGCAATACGGATATGTATATCTCCTCCTTTGTGACCGACCTTGTGTAACCCTAGTCCCCTCCGGTGTCTATATAAACCGGAGGGTTTTAGTCCGTAGGACAACATACAATCATACCATAGGCTAGCTTCTAGGGTTTAGCCTCTCTGATCTCGTGGTAGATCTACTCTTGTAATACTCATATCATCAAGAACAATCAAGTAGGACGTAGGGTTTTCCCTCTATCAAGAGGGCCTGAACCTGGGTAAAACATCGTGTCCCCTGCCTCCTATTACCATCCGCCTTACACGCACAGTTCGGGACCCCCTACCCGAGATCCGCCAGTTTTGACACCGACAGCCCCCCTCACCAGGCGCGCCCAGGTGGGTTGTCCCCACCTGGTGGCCCCGCAGACCCTGAAACCAACGCTATAAAATCCTATTTTCAAAGGAAAAAATTAGGGAGAAAGAATTATCGCGATTCACGAGAAGGAGCCGCCGCCAAGCCTTGTTCTTCCTCGGGAGGGCAGATCTGGAGTCCGTTTGGGGCTCCGGAGAGGGGGATCTTCGTTCTTCGTCATCACCAACCCTTCTCCATCACCAATTCCATGATGCTCCCCACCGGGAGTGTGTAATTCCTTCGTAGGCTTGCTGGTCGGTGAGGAGTTGGATGGGATTCATCATTTAATCGAGTTATTTTTGTTAGGGCTTGATCCCTAGTATCCACTATGTTCTTAGATTGATGTTGCTATGACTTTGCCATGCTTAATACTTGTCACTTTGGGCCCGGGTGCCATGATTTCAGATCTGAACCGTTTATGTTATCATCATTATATCCATGTTCTAGATCCGATCTTGGAAGTTATAGTCACCTACTACGTGTTATGATCCGGTAACCCCGGAGTGTCAATAACCGGGACTTCTTCCGGTGATTACCGTAGTTTGAGGAGTCCATGTATTCACTATGTGTTAATGCTTTGTTCCGGTTCTCTATTAAAAGGAGGCCTTAATATCCCTTAGTTTCCAATATGGACCCCACTCCCACGGGAGGGTAGGACAAAAGATGTCATTCAAGTTCTTTTAATAAAGCACGTATGACTATTTATGATATACATGCCTACATTATATCGATGAACTGGAGCTAGTGCCGTATCGCCCTAGGTTGTAACTTTCTCTTGATAAATATCATCCAACAAGTCACCGATCCAATGCCTACGAATTTATCCAATATTGTTTCTGCTAAATTACTACTGCTATCATCACTGTTACACTTGCTACAAAACTATTGCTATCACTGTTGTCATTACTGTTACTGTTGCTACTATTATTAAAACTATCATACTATTGTGCTACTGATCACTTTGTTGTAGATAATTAATCTCTAGGTGTGGTTGAATTGACAACCGAGCTGCTAATACCTTCAAATATTCTATGGCTCCCCTTGTGTCGAATCTATAAATTTGGGTTGAATACTCTACCCTCGAAAACTGTTGCGATCCCCTATACTTGTGGGTTATCAAGGCATTTTTCTGGCGCTGTTGCCGGGGAGCATAGCTATCTTTGTGGAGTCACTTGGGATTATTATCATATTGTCAATATGAAGATTCTGAAGGATGCTAAGACTAAGATATTTCCCTCAAAGACGAGGGGAGGTAAGGACATGCATCCAGTTCTGCTTTAGATTCACCTTATGTTATAAGTAAACTTGCAACACCACCACATGCTATTAATTCTGATATGTCGCAAGTTATTGATGATGATACTTCTGCTATGGATAATGCTTATGATGATGCTAGTACCTTGCTTAATATGATGTGCCACTTGGTGAATTTCTTGATAAACAAATTGCTAGAGTTATACAACATGATGTTGTTGAATCCGATGATGAGCATGAAACTGAATCTCCTGAAACACCTACTAGAACTAGCCTTCCTAGATATGAATTGCCTAAGGTGCTGGAAGGTTATGTTTTATGAGTGAAGAAACAACTAGAGATATTCTTCCTTGCAATGATAGAGATGATCTAGAGAAATCATTATGCAAGTACAAAGAAAAATCTCTGAATGCTAGAATGAAATGTGATCCTAAGTTTGCTACTTCACCTATCTTTATTGATGATAAGGGTTATGAATTCTCTGTCGACCTAGAGTTAATTACTTTGGTTGAATCTGATCCTTTCCATGGTTATGAAACTGAAACTCTTATGACACATCTTACTAAGTTGAATGACATAGCCACCCTTTTTACTCATGATGAGAAAACTCGCTATTACTTTATTCTCAAATTATTTCCTTTCTCATTAAAGGGTGATGCTAAAGCTTGGTACAATACTCTTGCTCCTAGTTGTGTGCGTAGTCCCCAGGATATGATTTATTATTTCTCTGGAAAATATTTTCCTGCTCATAAGAAACAAGTTGCCTTACAGGAAATATGTACCGACCAGACCTCAAACAGTCTGATCTCTGTGCATCAGTGTCATCGCTAGATCGGTAATGCTGACACGCACAGTACTTGAAGGATTTATAACAGAGTAGCAATCACACACTTATTGCAACGAATATCTCAAAAGAGAACTTATTACAATAAATATGGATTAAGGCCATCTAATACGATAACAGCGGAAGGCTTGGAAGATAAAGTGAGTCCATCAACTCCAACGACATCACTGAGTGAAAGACCACGACCTAAGGCTCCTTACTCGTCGTGTGAAAAGTCTGCAACATGATACGTTGCAGCCCGAAAATGGGTCAGCACATGGAATATGCTGGCAATGTAACACGAGAGAGTAATGAACAGAATAATGCTATCACTACATGCATATACGGCTAGTGGAGGCTGTATGGTTAATAAGTTTTGCGAAAAGCCAATTTTTCCCTACAACAAAGGAATATATTTTATTTAACTATCATGGTGGTTGTTAAATATTGAGAATGGTAAACCCATCTGAATCCCAATTGAAAGTAATTAATAACCCAAACAAATTTTATAATTAAAAGTGATGAGATCCACATGATAATCCAAACACCAGATACTCAAGATGTCCATAACCGGGGACATGGCTAACCATGATTAGTTTGTATACTCTGCAGAGGTTTGCGCACTTTTCCCCACAAGACTCGATCTCCACCATTGGATTTCTCGCACTACATGGTGTTTGAGAAACGGATGACCGAAACACAGTCTTTCAGAAGCGTTTGCACCTTACGATGGGTACATAGTACCACCTACATCCCCTACATCTGCTAGTCTACCATTGTAAGAGTTCACACTACTTAATCAACTATGCTAGAGCCCATAATAGGTTGTGGATACACAAGGAAGTTTCTAGCATGAATAATCTCATGATCCCTTTGAGCTTGGGTTGCAATCCATAGGAGAATCACACGGTACCCCGGGATTTCCAAAAATACAGGCAATCACTAGATTTCCCCAGGTGCCTCAATCCACCCAGATGTGTATTTAACTTTCCATCTTAAGTTAACCCTTAATTAGGAATAATCACATCTGTCATGTATACACTCAAACCCAATCCACGTCTACGAGCATAGGATAGCAAAATAAGCAAGTAGAAGTAACTCCCAGGGTTTGATAATAATCAGGTGAATAGGGACTACCTCATCTACTTCCCAAACCCACAATTTAAATCAGATCCTAACCATGCAATTGTGTGAGGATTGATCTAATGCAATAAAACTGGGTAGTAAAGAGGTATGATCAAAGTGTTACTTGCCTTGCTGATGATCCGCGAAACCTAGAGACTCGTAGTAGCACGCTTCGCACTCTGGGTACTCTATCGCAAATAAACAATCATACAATAAGCAATCAAGCAAGGGCATGGGTAAAACTCAAATAAGACATCTAACCGGAAATTTCAACTTAAGAACTCCGGTTTTGCAAAAAGAATCAAATCAAACGAAGCAACAAAACTCAAACGGTGAAAGAAACAAGCTTCATTTACTAATCTGGACTAAAGTCAAATTTTACAGTAGCAAAGACTTGTTTAAGCTGGTTAAACGGAAAGAGAGCTTCGAGGTGAAACTCTAGGCACTTGAATCGCCTGATTCCGATAAACGAGCGAAAAGATAAACTAAAACGAAAATCAGATCAGAAATCGCGATCAAAAATAATCGCGGAAAAATCCAAGAAAAAAACTGACGAACGGGCTAATGAACGAACATTCGTTGTCTGCGACTAAACAGAGAAAACCGTTCGTTAAAACAAACGTACGAACAGGCTTTCGCTAATTAACTAAACCAGAAAAAAACCAATCTAATAAAAAACGGGATCTAGGGTTTCGAAAAAACCGTTCAGTTTTCTCGCGAAAACCGAGGCGCCGGCGGCTACCTCTGGCGACGACGAGTCGACGACGCGGCGTCGAGTCGACGGCGGGTCGGCGGCGAGGCGGGGTGGCGGTGCGGCGCGGTGCAGCGGCGGCGTGCGGCCAGCGGCGGCGTGCGGCCAGCGGCGGCGGCGGGGGCGGGGCGCGGCTAGGGTTAGGGTTTGGGCGTCGGGCGTGGGTGGGCTGGCGGTGGCTGGGCCTTGTTCGTCTCGGGGTGGCGGCTTATAAATCCCTCCGAGCGGAGTCCCGCTCGGGTACGGCCCGGAGTCGGTTTCTCTTTTTTTTATATAATTCTGACATGCTGAAAAAGAAAGAAAAGAAGTACTAAACGGACTCCAAAAATCCCGAAATAAATTTCCCCTGTCCTCTAAAAATAGGCTGGACAAGGCGAACATTTATTTGGGCCTCTAATGCAATTTTGAGAAACGCATATTTTTCCTAATTCAAATAAAATAGCGATAAAACTCCAAATAAAAAATCTTATTTGATTTTAACATTAAATCTCCGATATTTCTTTATTTTGAGGAAGTCATTTAATCCTCTCTCTTTTATTTTTATAAAAGAAATATTCAAAGAGAAAAATAATGAAAATCAAGCGATCCTCTTTTCAAAATTCGAGAAAAACTCGAATATGAAAATAATGAAATCCCCAACTCTCTCCATGGGTCCTTGAGTTGCGTAGAATTTCTAGGATCAAACCAAAATGCAAATAAAATATGATATGCAATGATGATCTAATGTATAACATTCCAAATTGAAAATTTGGGATGTTACAAACCTACCCCCTTAAGATGAATCTCGCCCTTGAGATTTGGGTTGTCTAGAAAATAGGTGAGAGTGATTCTTCCATAGGTCTTCCTCTCGTTCCTAGGTGGCTTCCTCTTTAGTATGGTGACTCCACTGAACTTTGCAGAACTTTATTACTTTGCTGCGTGTGACTCAGCTAGCAAACTCGAGAATTCTGACTGGCTTCTCTTCATAGGTCAAATCGCTATCCGACTGTATAGCTTCCAGTGGCACCGTATCTCTCAGAGGAATATCAGCCATCTCTGTGTGTCACTTCTTCAACTAACAAACGTGGAACACATCGCGAACTCCTGACAATCCTTCGGGTAATTCCAGCTTGTAAGCAACTTCTCCCATACGTTCCAAAACTATGTATGGTCCCACAAAACGTGGTGCTATTTTTCCCTTAACTCCAAAGCGCTTCACTCCTCGAAGTGGGGATACATGAAGATACACTATGTCTCCGACTTTGTAAACTGTCTCCTTGCATTTAGAATCCGCATAACTCTTGTGCCTAGACTGGGCTACCTTGAGTCTATCACGAATCAGCTTAACCTTCTCCTCAGACTCTTTAATCAAATCTGGTCCAAACAACTGTCGGTCTCCAACCTCGTCCCACAACAACGGTGTTCTGCACCTCCTTCCGTACAGTGCTTCGAAAGGGGCCATCTTCAAACTGTCTTGATAGCTGTTGTTGTATGAGAACTCTGCGTAAGGAAAATTTTCGTCCCAACTAGATCCATAGTCTAGTGCACAAGCTCTCAACATGTCCTCCAGAATCTGATTGACTCTCTCAGTCTGTCCATCTGTGTGCGGGTCAAAAGTTCTACTAAACTCTAGCATGTTTCCCAAAGTTTCATGCAACTGATTCCAAAAGTTTGAGGTAAAATGGATTCCTCTATCTGATATAATGGTCCTTAGAACTCCATACAGACATACGATGCTGGTCATGTATATCTTTGCCAACTTAGCACTGGTGTAAGTGGTCTTCACTGGGATGAAATGAGCTACTTTCGTCAAAGGATCGACTACAACCCATATCAAGTCATAGCCTGAACGAGTCCTGGGTAATCCCGTGATAAAGTCCATCCCTAGTTTATCCCACTTCCATTCGGGTATCGGTAATGGTTGTAGCAATCCTACTGGCTTTTGATGCTCTGCCTTCACTCTCTGACATACATCACAAACTGCTACATACTCTGCAATATCCTTCTTCATTCCGGTCCACCAGAAACTATCCTTCAAATCCAGATACATCTTGGTATTTGATAACCCACAAGTATAGGGGATCGCAACAGTTTTCGAGGGTAGAGTATTCAACCCAAATTTATTCATTCGACACAAGGGGAGCCAAAGAATATTCTCAAGTATTAGCAGCTGAGTTGTCGATTCAACCACACCTGGAAACTTAATGTCTGCAGCAAAGTGTTTAGTAGCAAAGTAATACGATAGTGGTGATAATAGTAGCAAAAGGTAACAGTAGTAAAAGTAATGGTTTTGGTATTTTGTAGTGATGATAGCAACAGCAACGGGAAAGTAAATAAGCGAAGAACAATATATGGAAAGCTCGTAGGCAATGGATCGGTGATGAAGAATTATGCCGGATGCGGTTCATCATGTAACAGTCATAAACTAGGGTGACACAGAACTAGCTCTAGTTCATTGATATAATGTAGGCATGTATTCCGAACATAGTCATACGTGCTTATGGAAAATAACTTGCATGACATCTTTTGTCCTACCCTCCCGTGGCAGCGGGGTCCTTACGGAAACTAAGGGATATTAAGGCCTCCTTTTAATAGAGAACCGGAACAAAGCATTAACACATAGTGAATACATGAACTCCTCAAACTACGGTCATCACCGGTAACTATCCCGATTATTGTCACTTCGGGGTTAACGGATCATAACACATAATAGGTGACTATAGACTTGCAAGATAGGATCAAGAACACTCATATATTGATGAAAACATAATAAGTTCAGATCTGAAATCATGGCACTCGGGCCCTAGTGACAAGCATTAAGCATAGCAAAGTCATAGCAACATCAATCTCAGAACATAGTGGGAACTAGGGATCAAACCCTAACAAAACTAACTCGATTAAATGATAGATCCCATCCAACCCGTCACCTTCCAGCAAGCCTACGATGGAATTACTCACGCACGACGGTGAGCATCATGAAATTGGTGATGGAGGATGGTTGATGATATCGATGGCGACGGATTCCCATCTCCAGAGCCTCGAACGGACTCTAGATCAGCCCTCCCGAGATGTTTTAGGGCTTTGTGGCGGCTCCGTATCGTAAAACGCAATGATTTCTTCTCTCTGATTTTTTTCTCCCCGAAACTCAAAATATGGAGGTGGAGTTGGAGTCGGAGAGGCAACAGGGGGCCCACGAGGTAGGGGGCGCACCCTAGGGGGGCAGGCGCGCCCCTCACCCTCGTGGCAAGGTGGTGGCCCCCTGGCCTTCATCTTTGGCAGTTATTTTTCTTATTTTCTGAAAAGTGTCTCCGTGAAGTTTCAGGTCATTCAGAGAACGTTTGCTCCTGCACATAAATAACACCATGGTAATTCTGCTGAAAACAGCATCAGTCCGGGTTAGTTCCATTCAAATCATGCAAGTTAGAGTCCAAAACAAGGGCAAAAGTGTTTGGAAAAGTAGATACGTTGGAGACGTATCAACTCCCCCAAGCTTAAACCTTTGCTTGTCCTCAAGCAATTCAGTTGACAAACTGGAAGTGATAAAGAAAAACTTTTACAAACTCTGTTTGCTCTTGTTGTTGTAAATATGTAAAGCCAGCAATCAAGTTTTCAGCAAAGATTATAACTAACCACATTTGCAATAATGCATAGGTCTCAAGTTTACTCATATCAATAGCATAATCAACTAGCGAACCATAATAATAAAACTCGGATGACAACACTTTCTCAAAACAATCATAATATGATATAACAGGGTGGTATCTCGCTAGCCCTTTGTGAGACCGCAAAACATAAATGCAAAGCACCTTTAAAGACCAAGGACTGACTAGACATTGTTCATGGTAAAAGAGATCCAGTCAAGTCATACTCAATGTAAACTAACAGTAATGAATGCAAATGACAGCGGTGCTCTCCAACTGGTGCTTTTTAATAAGAGGATGATGACTCGGCATAAAAGTAAATAGATAGGCCCTTCGCAGAGGGAAGCAGGGATTTGTAGAGGTGCCAGAGCTCGATTTTGAAATAGAGGTGAATAATATTTTGAGCGGTATACTTTCATTGTCAACATAACAACCAAGAGATGGTGATATCTTCCATGCTACACACATTATAGGCGGTTCCCAAACAGAATGGTAAAGTTTCTACTCCCCCTTCCACCAACAAGCATCAATCCATGGCTTGCTCGAAACAACGAGTGCCTCCAACTAACAAGAGTCCCAAGGGGAGTTTTGTTTGCAATTATTTTGATTTAGTTTGCATAAAGCATTGGACTGGGCATCCCGGTGACCAGCCATTTATCTCGTGAGTGAGGAGCGGAGTCCACTCCTCTTGAGAATAACCCTCCTAACATGGAAGATACAGACAGACCTAGTTGATACATGAGCTATTCGAGCATACAAAACAGGATATTTATTTGAAGGTTGAGAGTTTGGCACATACAAATTTACTTGGAACGGCAGGTAGATACCGTATATAGGTAGGTATAGTGGACTCATGTGGAATAACTTTGGGGTTTAAGGAGTTTGGATGCACAAGAAGTATTCCCGCTTAGTATAGGTGAAGGCTAGCAAAAGACTGGGAAGCAACCAGCTAGAGAGCGACAACAGTCATGAACATGCATTAAAATTAATCAACACCGAATGCAAGCATGAGTAGGATATAATCCACCATGAACATAAATATCGTGAAGGCTATGTTGATTTTGTTTCAACTACATGCGTGAACATGTGCCAAGTCAAGTCACTTAAATCATTCAGAGGAGGATACCACCCTATCATACCACATCATAACCATTTTAATAGCATGTTGGCACGCAAGGTAAACCATTATAACTCATAGCTAATCAAGCATGGCACAAGAAACTATGATCTCTAGTTGTCATTGCAAACATTTTTATTCATAATAGGCTGAATCAGAAATGATGAACTAATCATATTTACAAAAAAAGAAGTCGAGTTCATACCAGCTTTTCTCATCTTAGCCAGTCCATCATATATCATCATAATTGCCCTTCACTTGCACGACCGAATGATGTGAATAATAATAATAGTGCACGTGCATTGGACTAAGCTGGAATCTGCAGGCATTCAATAAACAGGAGAAGACAAGGCAATATGGGCTCTTTTGTCAAATCAACAATAATGCATATAAGAGCCTCTTTAACAATTTAATTATGGTCTTCTCCTATCGACCCCCAAAGAAAAGAAAAGAAATAAAACTATTTACACGGGAAAGCTCCCAACAAGCAGAAGAAGAACAGGAAATCTTTTTGGGTTTTCTTTTTAATTACTACTACAAGCATTAAAATTAAACTGATTAAAAGCTACAACTTATTTTTTTGGTTTTTCTTACAGTTTATTAAACACATAAGAAGAAAGCATAAAAGGGAAAATAAACTAGCATGGATGATACAATGAAAAAGTATGAGCACCGACATCTAGCAATGAGTGTGTGAACATAAATGTAATGTCAGTGGGAAATACGTACTCCCCCAAGCTTAGGCTTTTGGCCTAAGTTGGTCTATGGCCACGGCTGGCCTGGCGGATATCCATAACAATAGTTGGGGTCGTACTGTGATGCAAAAGAGGAAGGCTCCGATTGCCACTGGCTGACAATCATCTCTAGATCCCACTGATAATTAGACTATCGTGAAGGATCAAATTGTGGTTCCGGCTCTGGCTCCTCGGCTGGTGCAGGGTTCGGGTAGGCGTGGATAGCCGTCAACGGAACAAGGTACGTGCCTACAGTCAAATCAAACAAAGAAGGAGCAGGCAAGGTAATAGTCTCAGGGATGATGTTTATTAAAGAACAATTGATATTTAAGCTCTCCTTCCCTATTCTTAACAATAAAATCATGTGCTACCATACTTCTATAATCTAGATAAACACGAGGTAACACTTTTTCTTCCTTCTCAGCATGCCTAATAGGTATGTTAAAATGTGCAGCTAGGCGTGTAGCATAGATGCCTCCAAAGATGGGGCCCTTGGTATGGTTCAGACTTAACCGTTTGGCAATAATGCCGCCCATACTAAAAGAGTTATCACCATATAAACTGTGGTGCAAAATAATAATATCCGGGATACTCAGGTTTCCATAGTTTCCACGACCAATTAAGCAACGACTAGCAAATAATGCAAAGTAACGCAAAACAGGAAAGTGTATGCTAGTGATTCGTGCATCGAAAACCTTCCTTGTTTCCCCTACAGCGATAGTGTCAATAAATCCCTCCACATCATTTTCTGAAAAATTCTGAAATTTTTAGTAACTTCAAAATAAAAGTAAACCAAACTCAATAATATTGATAGGAACTACTCCTACAAGTGTCTAGGGCCTATATCATGCATCAAAACTACTTGGAACCATATAAATTTGACATGCAAGCTCAAGAACAGGGTCACCTAAGCAGCAAAAATTTGCAATGAATAAAGCACTAGAAAAAAAACTAATTGGACCAATGTAGGAGTCACATACCAAGGAACAATCTCCCCAAGCAGTTTTGTGAGAGGTGCTTTGAGCAAGGAGATCGAAAATGGCAGCAAAACGAGCTTGGACTCGGGTTTGAGCTGGTTATTCATGTTTGTGGGAGGAAGAAGTGTATGGGTGAAAGCATAAGTGGAGGAGGGCCACCGTGGGCCCACGAGGCAGGGGGCGCGCCCAGGGGGTAGGGCGCGCCCTCCACCCTCGTGGGCAGGTGGTTGACCCCCCTATTGTATTCTCAGTGCCAAATATTCTCAAATATTCTGGAAAAATCATATTTAAATATCAGGGCATTTGGAGAACTTTTATTTTCGAGGTATTTTTATTTGCAGGGATAATCAGATAACAGACAGAAAAATATTTATTTTTATTTTATTTAATATAAATATCAGAAAGTAAAAGTGGGGTACAGAAAGTTGTGCCTTCTAGTTTCATCCATCTCATGATCATCAAAAGGAATCCACTAATAAGGTTGATCAAGTCTTGTTAACGAACTCATTCCGAATAACATGGAACCAGAGAAATTCCGAATAACACTATATTACCTCAATGGGGATATGCACATCCCCAATAATAAGAATATCATATTTCTTCTTGACAGTAGGAAGAGGAAATTCAAAACCTCCAAATATAATCGATGGAATTTTTCCAATAGAGTTGATGCTATGAACTTGAGGTTGTTTCCTCGGAAAGTGTACCGTGTGCTCATTACCATTAACATGAAAAGTGACATTGCCTTTAGTGCAATCAATAATAGCCCCTACAGTATTCAAAAAGGGTCTTCCAAGAATAACAGACATACTATCGTCCTCAGAAATATCAAGAATAACAAAGTCCTTAAAATAGTAACATTTGCAACTACAACAGGCACATCCTCACAAATACCGACAAGTATAGCAGTTGATTTATCAGCCATTTGCAAAGATATTTCAATAGGTGTCAACTTATTCAAATCGAGTCTACGATATAAAGAGAGAGGCATAACACTAACACCGGCTCCAAGATCACATAAAGCAGTTTTAACATAGTTTCTTTTAATGGAGCATGGTATAGTTGGTACTCCTGGATCTCCAAGTTTATTTGGTATTCCACCCTTAAAAGTGTAATTAGCAAGGATGGTGGAAATTTCAGCTTCCAGTATCTTTCTTTTGTTTGTAATAATATCTTTCATGTACTTAGCATAAGGATTTGTTTTAAGCATATCAGTTAATCGCATACGCAAAAAGATAGGTCTAGTCATTTCAGCAAAGCGCTCAAAATCCTCATCATCCTTTTTCTTGGATGGTTTGGGAGGAAAGGGCATGGGTTTCTGAACCCAAGGCTCTCTTTCTTTACCATGTTTCCTAGCAACAAAGTCTTTCTTATCATAACATTGATTCTTTGACTGTGGGTTATCAAGATCAACAACATGTTCAATTTCTATGTCATTATCATTACTAGGTTGAGCATTATTATGAACATTATCATTAACATTACCACTAGTTTCAGGTTCATTACCAGATTGAGTTTCAGCATCAGAAATAGAAATCATTTGGATTCTCAGGCGTTTCAACAATAGGATCACTAGAAGCATGCAAAGTCCTATCATTTTTCTTTTTCTTCTCTTTAGAAGAACTACGTGCATCTAAATTATTTCTCTGAGAATCTTGCTCAATTCTCTTAGGGTGGCCTTCAGGATACCAAGGTTCCTGAGTCATTCTACCAGTTCTAGTAGCCACTCTAATAGCATAATCATTATCCTTATTATTCAACTCATTGAGCAAATCATTTTGAGCTTGAAGTACTTATTCTACTTGAGTGGTAACCATAGAAGCATGTTTACTAATAAGTTTAAGTTCACCTTTGACATTAGCCATATAATCACCCAAGTGTCCAAACATATTTGAATTGTATTTTAGTTGTCTACAAAAATAAGCATTAAAATCTTCTTGCTTAGCCATAAATTTATCAAACTCATCTAAGCATGGGCTAGCAAACTTAGTAAATGGGATTACAGCTTTATCATATCTATAGAGAGAATTTACCTTTACTACCTATGTCGGGTTATCAAGACCATGAGTTTCTTCAATAGGTAAAGGATTTGTATTATATGTTTCTTCAACAGTCGGTAAATTAAGACCATGTATTTCTTCAATAGGACGTAAATTCTTAACATCTTCAGCTTTAATACCTTTTTCTTTCATAGATTTCTTTGCCTCTTGCATATCTTCAGGACTGAGAAATAGAATACCCCTCTTCTTCGGAGTTGGTTTAGGAATAGGTTCAGGAATTGGCTCCGGAGTTGTCCAATTATTTTCATTTGTCAACATATTATTCAATAGAATTTCAGATTCATCCGGTGTTCTTTCCCTGAAAACAGAACCAGCACAACTATCCAGGTAATCTCTGGAGGCATCGGTTAGTCCATTATAAAAGATATCAAGTATTTCATTTTTCTTAAGAGGATGATCAGGCAAGGCATTAAGTAATTGGAGAAGCCTCCCCCAAGCTTGTGGGAGACTCCCTTCTTCAATTTGCACAAAATTATATATATCCCTTAAAGCAGCTTGTTTCTTATGAGCAGGGAAATATTTAGCACACAAGTAATAAATCATATCCTGGGGACTACGCACATAACCAGGATCAAGAGAATTAAACCATATCTTAGCATCACCCTTCAATGAGAACGGAAATATTTTAAGGATATAAAAGTAGCGAGTTCTCTCATCTTTAGTGAACAGGGTAGCTATATCATTCAGTTTAGTAAGATGTGCCACAACAGTTTCAGATTCATAACCATGAAAAGGATCAGATTCAACCAAAGTAATTATATCAGGATCAACAGAGAATTCATAATCCTTATCAGTAACAAAGATAGGTGAAGTAGCAAAAGCAGGGTCAGGTTTCATTCTAGCATTTAGAGATTGCTTACTCCATTTAGCTAATAATTTTTTAAGTTCAGTTCTATTTCTACAAGCTAAAATAGCTAAAGAAGCATCTTGATCAAAAACATAACCCTTAGGAATGGCAAGTGGTTCTTCATAATCACTTTCATCAGTATCATCAGATTCAATATTTTCAATTTCTCTAGCCCTAGCAAGTTGTTCATCAAGAAAAGCACTAAGTGGCACAGTAGTATCAGGCATAGAGGTAGTTTCATCATAAGTATCATGCATAGTAGAAGTGGCATCATCAATAACATGTGACATATCAGAACGAATAGCAGAAGCAGGTGTAGGTGTCGCAAGCTTACTCAAAACAGAAGGTGAATCAAGTGCAGAGCTAGATGGTAGTTCCTAACCTCCCCTCGTAGTTGAGGGACAGATCTTGGTTTTTGGATCTCTCAAGTTCTTCATAATGATAAGCAGATATATATCCCAAGTGCCTCAAAGAATAGAGCTGTGCTCCCCGGCAACGGCGCCAGAAAATAGTCTTGATAACCCAAATTTATTGATTCGACACAAGGGGAGCCAAAGAATATTCTCAAGTATTAGCAGCTTAGTTGTCAATTCAACCACACCTGGAAACTTAATATCTGCAGCAAAGTGTTTAGTAGCAAAGTAATATGATAGTGGTGATAACGGTAGCAAAAGGTAACAGTAGTAAAAGTAATGTTTTTGGTATTTTGTAGTGATGATAGCAACAACAACGGGAAAGTAAATAAGCGAAGAACAATATATGGAAAGCTCGTAGGCAATGGATCGGTGATGGAGAATTATGCTGGATGCGGTTCATCATGTAATAGTCATAACCTAGGGTGACACAGAACTAGCTACAGTTCATTGATATAATGTAGGCATGTATTCTGAATATAGTCATACGTACTTATGGAAAAGAACTTGCATAACCTAGGGATATTAAGGCCTCCTTTTAATAGAGAACCGGAACAAAGCATTAACACATAGTTAATACATGAACTCCTCAAACTACGGTCATCACCGGTAAGTATCCCGATTATTGTCACTTTGGGGTTAACGGATCATAACACATAATAGGTGACTATAGACTTGCAAGATAGGATCAAGAACACTCATATATTGATGAAAACATAATAGGTTCAGATCTGAAATCATGGCACTCGGGCCCTAGTGACAAGCATTAAGTATAGCAAAGTCATAGCAACATCTATCTCAGAACATAGTGGGAACTAGGGATCAAACCCTAACAAAACTAACTCAATTACATAATAGATCCCATCCAAACCATCACCGTCCAGCAAGCCTACGATGGAATTACTCATGCACGGCGGTGTGCATCATGAAATTGGTGATGGAGGATGGTTGATGATGACGATGGCGACGGATTCCCCTCTCCGGAGCCCCGAACGGACTCTAGATCAGCCCTCCCGAGAGGTTTTAGGGCTTGGCGGCGGATCCGTATCGTAAAACGCGATGATTTATTCTCTCTGATTTTTTCCTCCCCGAAACTCAATATATGGAGGTGGAGTTGGAGTCGGAGAGGCAACAGGGGGCCCACGAGGTAGGGGCGTGCCCCCCACCCTCGTGGCAAGGTGGTGGCCCCCCTGGCCTTCATCTTTGGCAAGTATTTTTCTTATTTTCTGAAAAGTGTCTCCGTGAAGTTTCAGGTCATTCCGAGAACGTTTGCTCCTACACATAAATAACACCATGGTAATTCTGCTGAAAACAGTGTCAGTCCGGGTTAGTTCCATTCAAATCATGCAAGTTAGAGTCGAAAACAAGGGCAAAAGTGTTTGGAAAAGTAGATACGTTGGAGACGTATTAGTATTTCCTGGGTGAATCAAATATTGCGAATCATGGGCCTCTTGTAGAATCAACTTCCTGATCTCCTGATCATTTGGCACATATACGCGGTCCTCAAACCATAAGGTATCATGCTCATCCTCACAAAATCCTTTAGCCTTTCCTTTGCTCATTCTTTCCTTTATTTCGGCAATCTCCTTGTCCGTCTTCTAAGCTTCTTTGATCTTATCCATCAAAGTAGACTGAATCTCCAAAGCTGCTACATAACCTCTCGGAACTATCTCCAAACATAGCTTGCGAAGGTCATCTGCCAACTCCTTGGGTAATTCTCCGGTCATGATTGTATTGACATGACTTTTGCGGCTTAACGCATCGGCTACTACGTTAGCCTTTCCGGGATGATAATGCAATCTCATACCATAATCCTTAATGAGCTCCAACCATCTCCTCTGCCTGATATTCAACTCCTTCTGCGTGAAGATATACTTCAAACTCTTGTGATCTGTGTATACCTCACAATGGTTTCCTATGAGAAAATGTCTCCAAGTCTTCAAAGCATGCACTATGGCTGCTAACTCCAAATCATGCGTAGCATAATTTAACTCATGGGGTTTAAGCTTTCGTGAGGCATATGAAACAACTCTTCCCTCCTGCATAAGTACGGCTCCAAGTCCTCGACGAGAAGCATCGCAATACACTTCATAATCCTTGTGTTGATCTGGCAGAATCAACACTGGTGATGTAACCAAGCGTCTCTTCAACTCCTGAAAACTGGCCTCACATTCCTTAGTCCATTTGAACTTAGTGTCCTTCTTTAACAACTCCATCATAGGCTTTGCAATCTTTGAGAAATTCTCAATGAACCTCCGATAGTATCCTACGAGTCCAAGAAAACTCTGGATCTCTCCAACTGACATGGGAGACTCCCAATTTGTCACGGTGACAACCTTTGTGGGGTCTACCGCTATTCCTTCTTTGGATATAACATGTCCAAGGAATCCAACTTCCTTCAACCAAAACTCACACTTGCTGAACTTGGCGTATAGCTGATGTTCTCTGAGTTTCCGAAGCACTAAATGCAAAATGCTCTTTATGTTCTTCTTCATTCTTCGAGTAGACCAGAATATCATCAATGAACACCACGACGAACTTATCCAAAAACTCCATAAACACCTTGTTCATCATGTTCATAAAATAGGCAGGTGTGTTAATCAGGACAAATGACATAACGGTATACTCATATAGCCCATACCTCGTGGTAAAAGCTGTCTTAGGTATATCCTGCTCTCGAATCTTCAGCTGGTGATACCCTGATCGCAGATCGATCTTGGAAAACACCTTAGCTCCTTGCAGCTGGTCAAACAAATTATTGATCATCGGCAGTGGGTACTTGTTCTTGATCGTCACTTCATTCAATCCTTAATAATCGACAACCATCCTTAATGATCCATTCTTCTTCTCCACTAGAAGTACTGGGGATCCCCAAGGTGACAAACTTGGGCGGATATAACCTTTATTAAGTAAATCCTTAATCTTTTTCTTAATTTCCTGCAAATCCTTTGCGGGCATTCTATACGGTCTCTTAGATATGGGCCCTATGCCTGGCAAAAGCTCAATTAAAAACTCAATGTCTCTATCCGGTGGCATGCCTGGAAACTCTTCTAGAAATACATCTGGAAAATCCTTCACCACTGGTACTTCCTCCTATACAACTCCTGATAAGGAATTTACTTGAGTCCTATTCGGCACATGTCGGGATACATACATGATCCTTCTTCCTTCTGGGGTGGTGAGCAAAATTGACTTACTGACGCAGTCAATGTTCCCTCCATACTTCGATAACCAATCCATGCCTAATATCACATCCAATCCTTGTGACTCCAATACTATTAGGTCTGAGGGGAATAGGTAGTTACCAATCCTTAATGGTAACCGATCACACCATAGGCTAGCCATATACTCTGCTCCTGGCGAGGTTACTAACATGGGTGACCTAAGGGCTTGGGTTGGCATTTTAAACTTATCCACAAATCCCCTTGATATGTATGAATGCGATGCACCAGTATCAAAAAGTACGACTACAGTAAATGACTTAACTAAAAACTTACCTATTACTGCATCTGGCTGGGCTTCAACCTCCTCCATGTTAACGTGGTTTACTTGTCCCCTAGTGAAAGGGTTGGGCTTCTTCCCAGAGTTTCCATTATCGTTTCCAGTCTTAGCTTCAGGACACTCATTGGCGTAGTGTCCGGTCTTCTGGCACTTGTAGCAAGTAACATGGCTTAGATCTTTCTTTGGGGTGTTACCGGGTTGGAACGGTTCTGTCCGCTACTTCCTCCATTACCATTCCCATTCTTGGATCCACTATGGTTGTGCGAACTTCCTCCATTATGAGTGTGGCCTCCATGGTTATGGACAAGTCCTCTCGAGTTCGGGGTAAAACGAGGTCTCTGCTGAGCTCCAGAATTATACTTGCCTTGTCCATACTTCCTCTTGCGGTTATCAATCTGCTGCTGCCTCCCTTCAATCATGAGGGCTCTATCTACCAACTCCTGGTAGTTATTGAAATTTGCCACCATCAACTGCATGCTCAGCTCATCATTCAGTCCTTCTAGAAACTTCTCCTGCTTAGCTGCATCTGTAGCGACGTCAATCGGTGCATAACGTGCTAGCTTACTAAAGTCATCAACATACTGGCCAACTGTGCGTCCTCCTTGGCGTAAGTTGTGAAACTCACGCTTCTTCATGGCCATAGCTCATGTTGATACATGGGTAGTGTGAAAGACCTGCTGGAACTGGTCCCATGTAACAGTGTCTATAGGATAGGTGACAGTGTAATTCTCCCACCATGAGGCTGCTGGTCCATCCAATTGGTGTGCGACAAAACGCACCTTCTCAGCATCTATGCATCCTGTAGTGGTTAACTCCCTTCCAATCCTGCGGAGCCAATCATCTGCAACTATTGGCTCGATGCTACTGGAAAAACACCGGCGGTTGCAACCTCAGAAAACGGGCTAAGTTGTCAACTAGGGATGGTGGTGGTGGGTTGTTGTTGTTGCCTTGGTTCTGAACTGACAACTACATCAAGGTATTCTGCTGCTGGATCGACTGAGTGAGCTCCGGTGGAAAGGTAAATCCGAGGTCACGTCTCGGAGGCATCTGAGGGTTTAGAGGGAAGAGAATAGAATAGAATGAGGTCTAGTGAGAAAACAATACCCATATGCACAGGAGATAAACACAATCACATCACTCAATAAATCAAGCAAGGCATACAATCAGTCTAGAACTATCGTTACAAAAGTGCTCGGACTATACTATATACATGGTGGAATACTACTACTGTTTTGGTGGTCGACTAGAAAAATTGATCGGTCGAAGACTCCATGATATCTGCACCAGCTTCATCAACATAGTCATCATCACTATCGTCGGGGTCCGAGCCAGTGTCGTCGATGATGATGTAGTCTTCGGGACGAATGTCCTTGGGTTCATCGTCTTCTCCTCCTGGCGCGGGGTCTCCCATGAATACTCCCAGCTTCCTTGTCAGGTCGTCATTCTTCTCTACTAGTACGACAATTTCCTCCCATAATCTTCGCGAGTAGCATTGAGTTCTTCCTCCAGCTCCGTGATCCTTGTCATTGCCTTCTTCAGGTCTATCATGCCTGCGCACATCTGATTCTCCTAGCAGCGAATATGCTGGTTTAACTCCTGGATGAAAGCTGCAATCAATCTATCCTTCCTGGTGCTGATCATCTCCCATTGCTCATCTCGGCGCCCACAAATCTGGTAGATAGTATCCTTGAGATCCTTGTGGTAAACTTCTCCAATGCGTCCCATGGTGATGTGGGCTGCCATACTCCTTCCTAGACTCCAGGTTGGTGCATCAAAGGAAAACTCTATGGGCATAGTGACTGGCGTAAATATCCTTCCTGGAACTTGAACTTGAATCATCCAGCGCTCCTCTTATGGTAAAGTGTACTGTAAGTCCCAGTGAAGCTTGGTATTCCAATGTTCAAGTACTTAGTGACTTCCTTCAAGTGTCGTCCAAAAGGTACTTCTTCATCTGGTTGTGCAAACTTGTTCCTTGCGTCCGCCATCCTGAAGAGTAGAAAATGGAGAGGAGTCATAAATGAGGAGAGAGGAGTCAGAAATGAGGAGAGAGTAGTGATCTAGGGCTTTAGCTTAGTGGTCATGTCCTACAGTCAGCGTGTGCTCTGATACCATCTTGTAGCGACCAGACCTCAAACAGTCTGATCTCTATGCATCAGTGTCATCCCTGGATCTGTAATGCTGACACGCACAGTACTTGAAGGATTTATAACAGAGTAGAAATCACACACTTATTACAACGAATGTCTCAAAAGAGAACTTATTACAATAAATATGGCTTAAGGACATCTAATACGATAACAGCGGAAGGCTTGGAAGATAAAGTGAGTCCATCAACTCCAATGACACCACTGAGTGAAAGACCACGACCTAAGGCTCCTTACTCGTCGTCTGAAAAGTCTGTAACATGATACGTTGTAGCACAAAAACGGGTCAGCATATGGAATATGCTGGCAATGTAACACAAGAGAGTAATGAACAGAATAATGCTATCACTACATGCATATATGGCCGGTGGAGGCTGTATGGTTAATAAGTTTTGCAAAAATCCAATTTTTTCCTACAACAAAGGAATGCATTTTATTTAACTATCATGGTGGTTGTTAAACATTGAGAATGGTAAACCCATCTCAATCCCAATTGAAAGTAATTAATAACCTAAACAAATTTTATAATTAAAAGTGATGAGATCCACATGATAATCCAAACACCAGATACTCAAGATGTCCATAACCGGGGACACGACTAACCATGATTAGCTTGTACACTCTGCAGATGTTTGCGCACTTTTACCCACAAGACTCAATCTCCTCCATTGGATTTCTCGCACTACATGGTGTTTGAGAAAAGGACGACCAAGACACAGTCTTTCAGAAGCATTAGCACCTTACGATGGGTACACAGTACCACCTACATCCCCTACATCTGCTAGTCTACCACTCTAAGAGTTCACACTACTTAATCAACTATGCTAGAGCCCATAATAGCTTGTGGCTGCACACGGAAGTTTCTAGCATGAATAATCTCATGATCCCTTTGAGCCTGGGTGGCTGTCCATAGGAGAATCGCACGGTACCCTGGGATTTCCAAAAATACAGGCAATCACTGGATTTCCCCAGGTGCCTCAATCCAACCAGATGTGTATTTAAGTTGCCACCTTAAGTTAACCCTTAATTAAGAACTAGATGATGCCCCGCACGTTGTTGCGGGAATGTTTGCAATATTTCAATGAGATTTTGATTATATGGAACATGAATTCTTGAAACAATAGTTTCTAAAAGTATATAAGAATTAAATGTAAATAGCATAATAAAATGGAATTTTATATGCATGCATGTTGTAGTGGATTTTTAATATGCATAGTGGCATATTGAGGTGGGCCTTTTCTTATGCATGTTGAATGATGAGGTGGCATGCTTGCATGTTAAGAGAAATATCTTAGTGGGGGCTAGCTATTTAGATATAGAAGATACTCACATCTGTCATGAATACACACAAACCCAATCCACTACGAGCATAGCATAGCAAAATAAGCAACGTAGAAGTAACTCCCAGGGTTTGATAATAATCAGGTGAATAGGTACTACCTCATCTACTTCCCAAACCCACAATTTAAATCAGATCCTAACCTTGCAATTGTGTGAGGATTGATCTAATGCAATAAAACTGGGTAGTAAAGAGGTATGATCAAAGTGTTACTTGCCTTGCTGATGATCCACGAAACCTAGAGACTCGTAGTAGCACGCTTCACACTCCGGGTACTCTATCGCAAACAAACAAGCATACAATAAGCAATCAAGCAAGGGCACGGGTAAAACTCAAATAAGAGATCTAACCAGAAAGTTCAACTTAAGAACTCCGATTTTGCAAAAAGCATCAAATCAAATGAAGCAACAAAACTCAAACGGTGAAAGAAACAAGCTTCATTTACTAATCTAGACTAAAGTAAAATTTTACAATAGCCAAAAGTTGTTTAAGTTGGTTAAACAGAAAGAGGGCTTCGAGACGAAACTCTAGGCGCTTGAATCGCCTGATTCTGATAAACGAGCGAAAAGATAAACTAAAACGAAAATCGGATCAGAAATGCGATAAAAAATAATCGCGGAAAATCCGAGAAAAAGAAAAACTGACGAATAGGCTAAGGAATGAACGTTCGTTGTCTACGACTAAACGGTGAAAACCGTTTGTTAAAACAAACATACGAACGGGCGTTCGCTAACTAACTAAACTGGAAAAAACCCGATCTAATAAAAAACGGAATCTAGGGTTTCGAAAAAACCGTTCAGTTTTCTCGCGAAAACCGAGGCGGCGGCGGCTACCTCCGGTGACGACTAGGTGACAGCACGGCGGCGAGTTGGTGGCGGGGCGGCGGCGAGGCGGGTCGGCGGTGTGGTGCGGTGCAGCGGCGGCGTCGGCGACGTGCGGCGCGGTGCAGCGATGGCGTGCGGCGCGGTGCAGCGATGGCGTGCGGCGCGGCGGCGGCGGGGCGAGTCTAGGGTTAGGGTTTCGGCATCGGGCGCGGGTGGGCTGGCGGCGGCTGGGCCTTGGGGCGGCGGGTTATAAAGCCCTTCGGGCGGAGTCCCGCTCGGGTACGGCCCGGAGTCGGTTTCTCTTTTTTTTTAAATAATTCTGACATGCAGAAAAAGAAAGAAAAGAAGTACTAAACGGACTCCAAAAATTCCAAAATAAATTTTCCTCGTCCTCTAAAAATAGGCCGGACAAGGTGAACATTTATTTGGGACTCTAATGCAATTTTTAAAATGCATATTTTTCCTAATTCAAGTAAAATAGTGATAAAACTCCGAATAAAAAATCTTATTTGATTTTAACATTAAATCTCCGATATTTTTTTATTTTGAGGAAGTCATTTTATCCTCTCTCTTTTATTTTTATAAAAGAAATACTCATGGAGAAAAATAATTAAAATCAAGCGATCCTCTTTTCAAAATTCGAGAAAAACTCGAAAATGAAAATAATGAAATCCCCAACTCTCTCCATGGGTCCTTGAGTTGCGTAGAATTTCTAGGATCAAACCAAAATGCAAATAAAATATGATACGCAATGATGATGTAATGTATAACATTCCAAATTGAAAATTTGGGATGTTACAAAATATTTAACTTTGTTCAAATTAAAGAAGAGAGTCTCCCACAAGCTTGGGGGAGGCTTTGCCATTTACTTAATGCTTTTCCTGATCATCCTCTTAAGAAAAATGAAATACTTGATATCTTCTATAATGGACTAACTGCTGCTTCTAGAGACTTCCTAAATAGTTGTGTTGGTTGTGTTTTCAGGGAACGAACTGTTGGACAAGCTGAGGAATTATTGAATAACATATTGAAAAATTATGATGATTCAACTATTCCTGAACCACCGCCTAAACCCACTCCGAAGAAGAGGGTTATATTATATCTCAGTCCTTAAGATATGCAAGAGGCAAAGAAATCTATGAAGGAAAAAGGTATTAAAGCTGAGGATGTTAAAATTTTACCTCCTATGGAGGAAATACATGGGCCTAATGCACCACCATTGCCTAAGGTGGTAGAGGTAAATTCTCTTATGAATTTCAATGATAATGACAATCCTCACCATATGCATCCTAGCCAATGCCTTTATGAGTTTGAAAATTATATTAGAAAACAAGATAACTTCAATGCAAATGTTATAAAACAATTGAAATACAATTCTGATATGATTGCTCGTTTCAGTGACTTGTTATTTAGAAAATCAAATGATGTTAAAGGTGTTGGAAAGCATGCTTCTATGGTTCAAACTCAGTTAGAACAAGTTGCTAAATCTCAAAGAGAATTGCTTGATGAAATGAATAATAATATGCATGACTTTGCTGTTAGAGTTACAGCTAGAGGAGGTAGAATGACTCAGGAACCACTTTATCCTGAGGGACACCCAAAAAGAATTGAACAAGATTCACAAAGAGCTAACACTAGTGCACCTAGTCCTTCTAGAAAGAAAAAGAAAAAGAAAAATGATAGGACTTTGCATGCTCCTAGTGAACCTGAAATAGAGAAACCTCCTGATAATGTTAATGAAGTTTCTACCTCTAATGCTGAAACCCGGTATGGTAATGAACATTCACCTAGTGATAATGAAAAACATAATGTTGATGTTCATGAAGACTCTCAAACAAATAATAAAGAGCCAGACAATGATGTTGAGAAAGAACAATCGGTTGATCTTGATAACCCACAACCTAAGAATAAAAGGTATGATAAAAGAGACTTCATTGCTAGAAAACACGGTAAAGAAAGATAACCGTGGGTCCAAAAACCTATGCATTTTCCACCTAAGTCAACTAAAAAGAATGATGATGAAGAATTTGAACGCTTTGCTGAAATGTTGAGGCCAGTTGATACGTCTCTAGCGTATCTATAATTTTTTATTGCTCCATGCTATATTATCTACTATTTTGGACATTATGGGCTTTATTATCCACTTTTATATTATTTTTGGGACTAACCTATTAATCGGAGGCCCAGCCCAGAATTGATGTTTTTTGCCTGTTTTAGGGTTTCGAAGAAAAGGAATATCAAACGGAGTCCAAATGAAATGAAACCTTCGGGAACGTGATTTTCTCATCGAATATAACTCAGGAGACTTCGACCCTACGTCAAGCCACGTAACAGGAGGCCACGAGGTAGGGGGCGCGCCTACCCCCTCCCCCTAGGCACGCCCTCCACCCTCATGGCCCCCCTGTTGCTCCACCGATGTACTTCCTCCTCCTATATATACCCACGTACCCCCAAACGATCAGAACAGGAGCCAAAACCCTAATTCCACCGCCGTAACTTTCTGTATCCACGAGATCCCATCTTGGGGCCTGTTTTGGAGCTCCACCAGAGGGGGCATCGATCACGGAGGGCTTCTACATCAACACCATAGCCCCTCCGATGAAGTGTGAGTAGTTTACCTCAGACCTATGGGTCCATAGTTAGTAGCTAGATGGCTTCTTCTCTCTTTTTGGATCTCAATACAATGTTCTCCCCCTCTCTTGTGGAGATCTATTCGATGTGATCTTCTTTTTGCTGTGTGTTTGTTGAGACCGATGAATTGTGGGTTTATGATCAAGTCTATCTATGAATAATATTTGAATCTTCTCTGAATTCTTTTATGTATGATTGGTTATCTTTGCAAGTCTCTTTGAACTATCAGTTTGGTTTGTCCTACTAGATTGATCTTTCTTGCAATGGGAGAAGTGCTTAGCTTTGGGTTCAATCTTGCGGTGTCCTTTCCCGGTGATAGTAAGGGCAGCAAGGCACGTATTGTATTGTTGCCATCGAGGATAACAAGATGGGTTTTTCTTCATATTGCATGAGTTTATCCCTCTACATCATGTCATCTTGCTTGTGGCGTTACTTTTTTTTTAACTTAATACTCTAGCTACATGCTGGATAGCGGTCGATGAGTGGAGTAATAGTAGTAGATGCAGGCAGGAGTCGGCCTACTTGTCTCGGACGTGATGCCTATATACATGATCATACCTAGATATTCTCATAACTATGCTCAATTCTGTCAATTGCTCAATAGTAATTTGTTCACCCACCGTAGAATACTTATGCTCTCGAGAGAAGCCACTAGTGAAACCTATGGCCCCCGGGTCTATCTTTATCAATCTCCTGCTACTTAGTTATTTACTCTGCTATTTTACTTTGCCTTTATTTTACTTTGCATCTTTATCATAAAAATACCAAAAATATTATCTTATCATATCTATCAAATCTCAAACTCGTAAGTGGCCCTATACGGATTGACAACCCCTATTTGCGTTGCTTGCGAGGATTTATTTGTTTTGTGCCAGTACGAGGGACTCGCGCGTAGCCTCCTACTAGATTGATACCATGGTTCTCAAAAACTGAGGGAAATACTTACGCTACTTTGCTACATCATCCCTTTCTCTTCGGGGAAAACCAACGCAGTGCTAAAAGAGGTAGCAAGAAGGATTTCTGGCGCCGTTCCCGGGGATGTCTACACAAAAGTCAACATACCAAGTACCCATCACATACCCTTATCTCCCGCATTACATTATTTGCCATTTGCCTCTTGTTTTCCTCTCCCCCGCTTCACCCTTGCCATTTTATTCGCCCTCTCTCTCTATCCTCCCTCTATTTGCCTCTTTTTGCCCGCTTGCTTTTTGTTTGCTTGTGTGTTAGTTTGCCTGCTTGTCGTTATGGCTAGTCCCTTATCTTCTCCGTTGTCTCCCGAGAATGAAATTCTAAATTTTAAGCAAAGGGAGGGTGAAAATCTAAAAGATGCTTGGTATAGAATTTGCAATGCTCAAAATAAATCTACTAGGAAGCAATCTACTACCATTCTCCTTCGCAATTTTTATGTAGGCATTAGTCCTTGGCATCGTTATGTTCTTGATACTATTACCGGAGGGAACTTTTTGGGTAGCCATACTTTTGATTCTTATAATGCTATGTTAGATTTATTTGGCTCACCCCCTCTCTTGGTTAATGGAACTATATTAACTTTGGAGCACGTAATGCAAAGGCTTGAGATTATTGAAAATAAGGTTGCTACCGTAGAGTTAATTGAAAATTTGGATAAAAAGATCCACAGCCGAATCTCCCAATATGGATCTAAAGTAGGGTTACTTTGAAAGATATTAAAGAAAAGGAACCCATAGTTAATGAGAAAATAAATCACGATTCCGTTAGGATCGATAAACTTGGGAATATTATTACCAACTTGGGAACCGCTTTTTCTTCCGTAAAGAATACTTCGAGTCCTTCCACTAAAGTTTCCAAACTTATCTATGTTCCTAAAAATAAGGATGAATCATCTAGTAAGGAAAATGCGGATCTCAAATCTATAAGTGTTCATCCCAATCTTTTTGCTATCATTAAGGAATCATTTGTTACAAATGAATTTTTCGATCTTGTGCCTAAAAATTTGATAATTAATAAAAATAAAGAAATTCCTAAAGATGGTAGATGCCTCATTGAAGAATTTCCTACCAAAGATGGCAATACCTAGATCTATTCTTGCTTGTTATGCCTAGCTAGGGGCGTTAAACAATAGCGCTTGTTGGGAGGCAACCCAATTTTATTTTTATTCCTTTCTTTTTGCTCCTGTTTAGTAATAAATAAATTATCTAGCTTCTGTTTTGGTTGAGTTTTTTGTGTTTAATTAGTGTTTGTGCCAAGTAGAACCGTTGGAAAGACTTGGGGAAAGTCTTGTTGAACTTGCTGTAAAAAACAGAAACTTTAGCGCTCACGAGAACTGCTGTCATTTTTATTTGGAAAATGCTATTTAGTTAATTATTTTTGCAGATTATTAATAGATAAATTCCTCACGTCCAGTAATTTATTTTAGAATTTTTGGGGTTCCAGATCTTGCGCTAGCTACAGATTACTACAGACCGTTCTGTTTTTGACAGATTCTGTTTTCCATGTGTTGTTTGCTTATTTTGATGAATCTATGGCTAGTAAAATAGTTTATAAACCATAGAGAAGTTGGAATACAGTAGGTATAACACCCATATAAATAAATAATGAGTTCATTACAGTACCTTGAAGTGGTCTTTTGTTTTCTTTCGCTAACGGAGCTCACGAGTATTTCTACTTTAAGTTTTGTGTTGTGAAGTTTTCAAGTTTTGGGTAAAGATTTGATGGATTATGGAACAAAGAGTGGCAAGATCCTAAGCTTGGGGATGCCCATGGCACCCCCAAGATAATCTAAGGACGCCTAAAAGCCAAAGCTTGTGGATGCCCCGGAAGGCATCCCCTCTTTCGTCTACTTCTATCGGTAACTTTACTTGGAGCTATATTTTTATTCGCCACATGATATGTGTTTTGCTTGGAGAGTCTTGTATTATTTGAGTCTTTTCTTGTTAGTTTACCACAATCATACTTTCTGTACACACCTTTTGAGAGAGCCATACAAGATTTGGAATTTGTTAGAATACTCTATGTGCTTCGCTTATATCTTTTGAGTTATATAATTTTGCTCTAGTGCCTCACTTATATCTTTTAGAGAACGGTGGTGGATTTGTTTTATAGAAACTATTGATCTCTCATGCTTCACTTAGATTATTTTGAGAGTCTTAATAGCATGGTAATTTGCTTAAAATCCTAATATGCTTGGTATACAAGATTAATAATAAAACTTTCTTATGAGTGTGTTGAATACTAAGAGAAGTTTGATGCTTGATGATTGTTTTGAGACATGGAGGTAATAATATCAAAGTTGTGCTAGTTGAGTAGTTGTGAAATTGATAAATACTTGTGTTGAGGTTTGCAAGTCCCGTAGCATGCACGTATGGTAAACGTTATGCAACAAATTTGAAACATGAGGTGTTATTTGATTGTCCTCCTTATGAGTGGCGGTCGGGGACGAGCGATGGTCTTTTCCTACCAATCTATCCCCCTAGGAGCATGCGCATAGTACCGAGGTTTTTGATGACTTGTAGATTTTTGCAATAAGTATGTGAGTTCTTTATGACTAATGTTGAGTCCATGGATTATACGCACTCTCACCCTTCCATCCTTGCTAGCCTCTTCAGTACCGTGCATTGCCCTTTCTCACATTGAGAGTTGGCGCAAACTTCGTCGGTGCATCCAAACCCCGTGATATGATACGCTCTTTCACACATAAACCTCCTTATATTTTCCTCAAAACCGCCACCATACCTACCTATTATGGAATTTCCATAGCCATTCCGAGATATATTGCCATGCAACTTTCCATCATTCCATTCATCATGACACAATCATCATTGTCATATTGCTTAGCATGGTCATGTAGTTGACATAGTATTTGTGGCAAAGCCACCGTTCATAATTCTTTCATACATATCACTCTTGGTCCATTGCATATCCCAGTACACCGTCGGAGGCATTCATATAGAGTCATCTTTGTTCTAGTATCGAGTTGTAATCATTGAGTTGTAAATAAATACAAGTGTGATGATCATCATTTTATAGAGCATTATCCCAAGTGAGGAATACATAAATAAATAAAAAGAGAAAGGCCATAATAAAAAGAGAAGGCCCAAAAAAAGAAAAAAAGAAAAAAAATGAGAGAAAAAGTGAGAAGGGACAATGTTACTATCCTTTGCCACACTTGTGCTTCAAAGTAACAGCATGATCTTCATAGTAGAGAGTCTCTCATGTTATCACTTTCATATACTAGTGGGAAATTTTCATTATAGAACTTGGCTTGTATATTCAAACAATGGGCCTCCTCAAGTGCCCTAGGTCTTCGTGAGCAAGCAAGTTGGATGCACACCCACTAGTTTCTTTTGTTGAGCTTGCATACATTTATAGCTCTAGTGCATCCGTTGCATGGCAATCCCTACTCCTTGCATTAACATCAATCGGTGGGCATCTCCATAGCCCATTGATTAGCCTCGTTGATGTGAGACTTCCTCCTTTTTTTTTCTTCTCCACATAACCCCCCTCATTATATTCTATTCCACCTATAGTGCTATGTCCATGGCTCGCACTCATATATATTGCGTGAAAGTTTATAGGTTTGAGATTACTAAAGTATGAAACAATTGCTTGGCTTGTTATCGGGGTTGTCCATGATGATAGCATTCTTGTGTGACGAAAATGAAACATGACTCAACCATATGATTTTGTAGGATGAACTTTCTTTAGCCATGTTATTTTGAGAAGACATAATTGCTTAGTTGGTATGCTTGAAGTATTATCATTTTTATGTCAATATGAACTTTTGTCTTGAATCTTTCGGATCTGAATATTCATACCACAATTCAGAAGAATTACATTAAAATTATGCCAAGTAGCACTCCGCATCAAAAATTCTGTTTTTATCACTTACCTACTCGAGGACGAGCAGGAATTAAGCTTGGGGATGCTTGATACGTCTCCAATGTATCTATAATTTTTGATTGCTCCATGCTATATTATCTACTATTTTGGACATTATTGGGCTTTATTATCCACTTTTATATTATTTTTGGGACTAACCTATTAACCGAAGGCCCAACCTAGAATTGTTGTTTTTTGCCTATTTTAGGGTTTCGAAGAAAAGGAATATCAAATGGACTCCAAACGGAATGAAACCTTCGGGGACGTGATTTTCTCATCGAATATAACTCAGGAGACTTGGACCCTACGTTAAGCCACGTAACAGGAGGCCACGAGGTAGGGGCCGCGCCTACCCCCCCCCCCCCCCAGGCGTGCCCTCCACCCTCGTGGGCCCCCTGTTGCTCCACCGACGTACTTCTTCCTCCTATATATACCCACGTAACCCCAAACGATAAGAACAAGAGCCAAAACCCTAATTCCACCGCCGCAACTTTCTGTATCCACGAGATCCCATCTTGGGGCCTGTTCCGGAGCTCCGCCGGAGGGGGCATCGATCATGGAGGGCTTCTACATCAACACAATAGCCCCTCCGATGAAGTGTGAGTAGTTTACCTCAAACCTACGGGTCCATAGTTAGTAGCTAGATGGCTTCTTCTCTCTTTTTGGATCTCAATACAATGTTCTCCCCCTCTCTTGTGGAGATCTATTTGATGTAATCTTCTTTTTGCGGTGTGTTTGTTGAGACCGATGAATTGTGGGTTTATGATCAAGTCTATCTATGAATAATATTTGAATCTTCTCTAAATTCTTTTATGTATGATTGGTTATCTTTGCAAGTATCTTCGAACTATCAGTTTGGTTTGGCCTACTAGATTGATCTTTCTTGCAATGGGAGAAGTGCTTAGCTTTGGGTTCAATCTTGCGGTGTCTTTTCCCAGTGACAGTAAGGGCAGCAAGGCACGTATTGTATTGTTTCCATCGAGGATAACAAGATGGGTTTTTCTTCATATTGCATGAGTTTATCCCTCTACATCATGTCATCTTGCTTAAGGCGTTACTCCGTTTTTAACTTAATACTCTAGATACATGTTGGATAGCGGTCGATGAGTGGAGTAATAGTAGTAGATGCAGGCAGGAGTCGGTCTACTTGTCTCGGACGTGATGCCTATATACATGATCATACCTAGATATTCTCATAACTATGCTCAATTCTATCAATTGCTCAACAGTAATTTGTTCACCCACCGTAGAATACTTATGCTCTCGAGACAAGCCACTAGTGAAACCTATGGCCCCTGGGTCTATCTTTATCAATCTCCTACTACTTAGTTATTTACTCTACTATTTTACTTTGCCTTTATTTCACTTTGCATCTTTATCATAAAAATACCAAAAATATTATCTTATCATATCTATCAGATCTCAAACTCGTAAGTGGTCCTATAGGGATTGACAACCCCTATTTGCGTTGGTTGCGAGGATTTATTTTTTTTGTGCAGGTACGAGGTACTCGCGCGTAGCCTCCTACTGGATTGATACCTTGGTTCTCAAAAACTGAGGGAAATACTTACACTACTTTGCTGCATCATCCCTTCCTCTTCGGGGAAAGCCAACGCAATGCTAAAAGAGGTAGCACCAGTCTTTTTGCGTACTCGCTTGACTGATATCTTGAAAACGCCTCCTTATGCAAAGTATATGAAAGACATCATCACTAATAAAGAAAAATACCAGAAGATGAAATATCCACTATGCTTGCTAATTATACTTTTAAAGATGGAGTACCTAAAAAACTTGGAGATCCAGGAATACCAACTATACCTTGCTCTATCAAAAAGAATTATGTGAAAACTGCTTTGTGTGATTTAGGAGCTGCTGTTAGTGTTATGTCTTTCTCTTTGTATAAAAGACTTGATTTGAATAAACGCACACCTACTGAAATATCTTTGCAAATGGCTGACAAATCAACTGCCATACCTACTAGTATCTGTGCGGATGTGCTCGTTGTTGTTCCTAATGTTACTATTTTGACTGACTTTGTTATACTTGAGATGCCCGAGGATGACAACATGTCGATTATCCTTGGTAGACCCTTCTTGAATACTGCAGTGGTTGTTATTGAGTGCAATAAAAGCAAGGTCACTTTTCATATCAATGGTAATGAGCATACAATGCTATTTCCGAAGAAACAATTCCAAGTGAATGGTATTAATGTTATTGAAAAATCTCTGACAATCACTATTGGAAGTTTTCAAATACCTCTACCTACTGTCCAAAAGAAATATGAAATGCTTCTTGTTGGGGACATTCATATCCCCATTGAGGTAACCTAGTGATTTACAAAAGTTCTTCGGTTTCAAGCTAATCGAAAGTGGTTCTTAATAAGACTTGATCAACCTTATTAATGAATCATTTTTGAACAGTATGAAGTTGATGAATTTAGTAAGCACTACATTCTGTCCCTACTTTTCATTCTCTGTTTTTATTAATTAAATAAAGTAAAATGCCATGTTTTGTATGTTTTCTAAATTTCCCGTGCAATAAATAGTGAACCAAAAATAAAAGTTCTCAGGATGCCCTGAAAATTTAATACGATTTTTTTGGAATATTTCTAATTTTTTGGTGCAATGAACATCAGAGGGAGGTGTACCAGGTGGGCACAACCCACCTGGGCGTGCTAGGCCTGGTGGGTTGTGGTCCCCATGTGGGCCCCCTCACTTATATCTTCATAACACATCATCACCTACCTCCAGAAAAAATCTCCATTGCTCTCTCTCTCCCGTGTTCTTGCTCCCAAACCCGCGGATTTCGATCTCTTTGCTCGAAGCTCCATTTCCGAAATTGTTTTGGGGTATTGTTTCTTGGTATGTGACTCCACTGTTTGTCCAATTAGTTTTTGTTTTATTGGTTTATATTTCAAATAATTAGCTACTCTCGGTGCTGCTGTAGATGTGATTGCATGTTGAATTTTTAGTGTTCTAAGTATTTTGAATGCTTGTTATGGCCTCTATGTATCCCTATGAGTAGTTTCTATCAATCTTATAAAGTTTTGTTCACAAATTTTTGTCACCCAAAAATTTTCAGAAAATTGTACGCGGACATAATGAACTTGCTTGGAAGGAGTTCCTCGAGGAGGCGATTCTCGGGGGCATTATCCTCTAGTGACAGCTCCGCTCGCCGGTCATATGTTGAACCAAGTGAATGTTCTACTCGAGATGCCGCCACCAATACATGCTTATGGCCTTGCGATGAGTATATGATGTGTGTGGGCATTAAAGAGGAATTTGAGCAATATGTGCATAATGCCAGTCTTGGTTCCTATGCTTCAGATAAGTGTGAACGACACCACCTTCTCACTGAATCATTTGTCAAAGGATTTAAATTCTTTCCCCGTGGGTCTAGGGTGTCGTTTATGCTTTATGATGACCAATTTACCATATCACTAGAGAAGTTTGCTTACCACTGCAAACTCCCGTATTGGGGTTCGCTTAACGAACCACCAAGGGCTGAGTATCAAACATTCTTGTCTAGTCTTTGTTACGGTGAGGCGAGGGGAGTGATACAACATAGAATAAGGAGCATTCATTTTCCAGCAATTTGGTACTTTGCATTATTTAACGGGAAATGTATAGTAGGCAAGCAAGACCGTAGTACACTCTGTGCTCCAGACTTGAGCCTCATCCACACCGGTCTCACCGATGAAAGGAACTATAACCTTGGAGCGATTGTTGCACGCAGACATCAGCACAACGCTAACAATGGCTATTTCTATGGTGGAATGTATGCCACGCATTTAGCACGAGGGCTGGGTGTTGCACCTTTGCCCTTTGATCCTATTCTACCCACGCAGTATTTAGATTCTGACACTTTAAAAGAACATAAGATTCTCAAGGGAAAGGTTGACAACTTCACTTATAATCTATTGTCTAATAAAAAATCGGTTGTGCACACATATTTGCCTGTGCCTGCTCTTTTTGATTATCGCGGCAAAGGAAGATATTTTGTTCTTGAGAGCGAGGCCCGAGCTCACAACACAGCAGTGGAGACAGCACGGCAGGTCGAGGCATCCGCATCGAGAGCCTCCGTGAGCTACCACGCAAACTACTATCCAGATTATTGATCGACCACCAAGTTAGGCGAAAAACCTAAGCTTGGGGGAGTACATGTTTCTCACCGACATTACATTCATGCCCACTTATTCATCTTGTCGGTGTTCACACTTTTTCATTGTATCATCCATGCTTAGATTTATTTTTCTCGCTTTCTTCTTGTGTGTTTGAAAATTTTTAGAAAAAAAAATTAGTTGTAGTTAGTTTACTTTCTATGCATGCTTAGTTGTAATACTAAAAAGAAAACCAAAAAGATTTCCTTGTTATTCTTTTGCTTGTTCGGAGCCTTCCCGTGTAAATAGTTTTTCTCGTTTTTGCTTTTCCCTTTTCTTTGCTTGTTCAAGAAAACCAAAAAATCCAAAAATACTTCAGTGTGTTTCTCTGAATTTCTTTTCATTTTATTCAAGTTGTACCGAGGAGAAGACCACGATGAAAATGTTGAGTGGCTATCATATGAATAATTGTTGAACTAATAAAGAGCCCATTTTACCTTGTCTTCTCCTGTTGAATAAAATGTTTTGCAGATTCCATCTTAGTCCATGGCACTCTTGCACTATTGTTCTTTTCACATCGTTCGTTCATGCAAGTGAAAGGCAATGATGACAATATTTGATGAACTGGCCGTGGCAGAGAGAAACTAGTATGAACTCGACTTGTTATATTTGTGTAAATATGTTTAACCCAGTATCCATGATTCAGCCCATTATGATTAAACATGTTTGCAATGAAAATTAGATATTATAGTTTATCATGCCATGCATAAGTAGCTAGGAGTGGATAATGATTTGTCTTGGATATCAACATTGTGTTAAAATGATTGTGATGTTGTATGATGATATGGTATCCTCCTCTGAATGTTCGAGTGGCTTGACTTGGCACATGTTCATGCATGTAGTTGAATCAAAACCAACATAGCCTCTATTTTATTTATGATCATGGTGATCATATCCTACTCATGCTAGTGTCCAATGTTACTTATGCATAATGCATGCTCATGATCGTTGTTGCTCTCTAGCTGGCCGCTTCTCAATCTAATTGCTAGCCTTCGCCTATACTAAGTGCGAATTCTGCTTGTACATCAAAAACGTTGAACCCAAAGTTATTCCAGATGAGTCCACCATATCTACCTATATGCGTATTACCCTGCTGTCCTAAGTAAATTTGGATGTGCCACCTCTTAAAACTTCTAAAAAAATATCTGTTTGGTGTGCCTGGATCGTTCATGGAACGACAGGAGGTGGTCGGTATCTTCTGTGCTAAGCGGGTTATTCTCAGGTCGAGTGTTTATTCCCTCGCCATCGCACAAGAAAAGGGTGGTAATAGGGATGCCCAGTCCCAAACTTCAAAATACAAAAAGAGTAAATCGCTCGAATAATCAAACAAAAACTCCTAATGGAGTCAAAACCTTTACTTTTATCGCTTGGGAACCGCCACTGTCCTGTTTAGCATGGGAGATATTGATAACTGATGGTCATGAAGTAAATGAGAAGGGTGCATGTCTCAAAATACCATTTATCTCTGTTTTAAAAACTTGAGCTCTGGCATCTCTGCAAATCACTGCTTCTCTCTACGAAGGGACTATCTATTTACTTTTATGTCATGTCATCACCTTCTAAAAACAAGCGCTAGAAACTGAGAGAGCACAGCTGTCATGACTTATGCATTGCGTGTAGCTAATGTTGGGTGCATCATGATTGGATCTTTTCTACCATGAATTACAATGTTTAGTCGTTGCTTGGACTTTGCAGGTGCTCTGCATTTATGCTTTGCGGTCTCAGAAAGGGCCAGCGAGATACCACTATTGTCATATTATATCATGCTTGTTTTGACAACGTGTTGCCGTTTGAGATGTCTTATTTTGCTCGCTAGCTGATTGTGTCATTGATATGAGTTAATATAATCTTCAAGAGTTATTGTTGGCATGGTTAGTTATAATGTTGGTTGAAAACCTGGGTGCTGTTTAAGCTTATTTATGCAAATAAGAGCAAAAGAGTTCATAAAATTTTTTATTTTTCACTTTCAGTTTATCAACTGAATTGCTTGAGGACAAGCAAAGGTTTAAGCTTGGGGGAGTTGATACGTCTCCAACGTATCTACTTTTCCTAATGCTTTTCCTCTTGTTTTGGACTCTAATTTGCATGATTTGAATGAAACTAACCCCGAACTGACACTGTTTTCAGCAGAACAACCATGGTGTTGTTTTTATATAATATATAAGAATTTCTGGAGCCAAGACCTACCGAAGGGTGCACCTGGGTGGGCACAACCCACTAGGGCGCCCCCCCCTCACCAGGCGAGCCCAAGTGGGTTGTCCCCACCTGGTGGCCCCGCAGACCCTGAAACCAACAATATAAAATCCTATTATTGTGATCCACAAGATGGAGCCACCACCAAGCCATGATCTTCCTCAGGAGGGCAGATCTGGAGTCTGTTTGGGGCTCCGGAGAGGGGGATCTTCGTTCTTCGTCATCACCAAACCTTCTCCATCACCAATTCCATGATGCTCCCCACCAGGAGTGAGTAATTCCTTCGTAGGCTCGTTGGTCGGTGAGGAGTTGGATGAGATTCGTCATGTAATCGAGTTAGTTTTGTTAGGGCTTGATCCCTAGTATCCACTATGTTCTTAGATTGATGTTGCTATGACTTTCCCATGCTTAATGCTTGTCACTTTGGGCCTGGGTGTCGTGATTTCAGATATGAACCATTTATGTTATCACCATTATATCCATGTTCTAGATCCGATCTTGCAAGTTATAGTCGCCTACTACATGTTATGATCCGGTAACCCCGGAGTGACAATAACCGGGACTTCTTCCGGTGATTACCGTAGTTTGAGGAGTTCATGTATTCACTATGTTTTAATGCTTTGTTACGGTTCTCTATTAAAAGGAGGCCTTAATATCCCTTAGTTTCCAATGTGGAGCCCGCTGCCACGGGAGGATAGAACAAAATATGCCATGCAAGTTCTTTTAATAAAGCATGTATGACTATTTACGGAATACATGCCTACATTATATCGATGAACTGGAGCTATTGCCGCATCGCCCTAGGTTATAACTGTCTCATGATGAATCTCATCCAACAAGTCACCGATCCAATGCCTACGAATTTATCCTATATTGTTTCTGCTAAGTTACTACTGCTATCATCACTGTTACACTTGCTACAAAACTATTTCTATCACTGTAACCGTTACCATTACTGCTGCTGCTACTATTAAAACTATCATGCTACTGTGCTACTGATCACTTTGCTGCAGATAATTAATCTCGAGGTGTGGTTGAATTGACAACTCAGCTTCTAATACCTTCAAATATTCTTTGGCTCCCCTTGTGTCGAATCTATAAATTTGGGTTGAATACTCTACCCTCGAAAATTGTTGTGATCCCCTATACTTGTGGGTTATCAATAGTGCCTAGTGCCAGTTGCTATTTTTTTGCTTGTTTTTTACTTCGCAGAAAATCAATACCAAACGGAGTCCAAACGCAGTGAAACTTTTTGGAGAATTCTTTTGGACCAGAAGACACATGATGGGCCAAGGAAGTAATAGAGAGGGACTCCGAGGCGAGCACAACCCACCCGGGCGTGCATGGGGACCCAAGCGTGCCCTGGTGGGTTGTGCCCACCTCGACCGCCTCCCGCACCGCCTCTTTTCTCTATATGTACCCCAAAAATCCAAAAAACCCTAGGGGAGTCGACAAAACACAATTCCAGCCGCCGCAAGTTCCAGAAACCACATATCCAATCTAGACACCATCACGGACGGGTTCATCATCCTCATTGGTGCTTCTCCGATGATGCGTGAGTAGTTCATTGTAGACCTACAGGTTCGTAGTTAGTAGCTAGATGGCTTCCTCTCTCTCTCTATCTCTCTCTCTCTCTCTTTCTCTCTCTCTCTTGATTCTCAATACAATGGTCTCTTCAATATCTATTGATGTAACTCCTTTTGCAGTGTGTTTGTTGGGATCCGACGAACTTTGAGTTTATGATTAGATCTATTTTATCCATGAAAGTTATTTGAGTTTTGATCTCTTATATGCATGATTTCTTATAGCCTCGTATTTCTTCTTTGAATCTTTGTTTAGTTAGGCCGACTAGATCGATTTTTCTTGCCATGGGAAGAGGTGCTTTGTGATGGGTTCGGTCTTACGGTGCTCAATCCCAGTGACAGAAGGGGAAATGAAACATATGTATCGTTGCTATTAAGGATAACAAGATGTGGTCTATTCCTATATGAATAGATCTTGTCTACATTATGTCATCGTTCTTATTGCATTACTTCATTTCTCCATGAACTCAATACACTAGATGCATGTTGGATAGCGGTCGATGTGTGGAGTAATTGTAGTAGATGTAGGTAGGAGTCGGTCTACTAATCTTGGACGTGATGCATATAATGATCATTGCCTGGATATGGTCATAATTATTTGAAGTTCTATAAGTTGCCCAACAGTAATTTGTTTACCCACCGTATGCTATTTTTCTCGAGAGAATCCACTAGTGAAATCTACGGCCCCCGGGACTCTTCTTTATCATATTTTCCTTCGAGATATATTTTTATTTGCTTTTATTTTCTGATATATTAATCCAAAAAACCAAAAATATCTTGCTGCAATTTTTTGTTATTTATTTTATCTCGCGTTCCCGCGAGATCTATTTATCCAATCTACTACAATTTTATCTATCTTTTTTCCCGGCAGGGATTGACAACCCCTCTTACACTTCAGGTTGCAAATATTTGTTCTTTGTGTGCAGGTACGTTTTACATAGTGTTGCGTGGTTCTCCAACTGGTTCGATAACCTCCATCTCATCACTAAGGGAAATACCTACCATAGTCGTGCTGCATCATCCCTTCCTCTTTGGGGAAATACTGACGTAGTTCTAGCCGCATCAGTCCTCGATCACATATTAGGTGGTTTTGACTACACATGGCACAGTCTACTAGCTCATGGAAGGTCTGGAGGAATACTTCTTGGTATACTGACCTCAGTCATGGACTTGCTTGCCTTTTCGATCGGTGAATTTCATATAAAATTTCACCTAAGAAACAGGGTTGATAATTTCACATGGACTCTCGGCACTGTCTATGGGGCTGCCCAAGATGAACATAAAGTGGCTTTTCTTTGGGAATTGGTGAACTTGGCTAAGGATAACCCATACCTAATGGTTATTGGAGGGGGCTTTAATATCCTTAGGTACCCGGAAGAGAAAAATAATGACTGCTTCGACACCCATTGGCCTTTTCTATTCCATGGTGTGATAGACAGTTTGGATCTTCAAGAGGCCATTATTTCGGGATGACAGTTCAACTGGGCTAATAATAGATTTGTGTCGGCATACGAAAAGCTTGATAGGGTACTCATGGACACTGAATGGGAACTAAATTTCCTTTTGTAATCGTGCATTCCCTAGAGCGTATCGAGGCGTTATCGGATCATGCACCCATCATTTCGGATTCCAACTCTACAAATCAACCCGCTCGTCACCCCTTCAAAATTTAAATTGGGATGGCTGCATCAGGAAGGATTTGTGGACATAGTTAAGAATTTTTGGGAGCGGCCTTCCATTGCTCGTATACCGATTAAGAGATGGAACTTTAAATAAGGGTCATGAGGCAACACCTCACTGGGTGGGCGAAACACACCTGCGGAATATATAAAGAAAGAAAACCAATGGCTCTCCACCATTATTGGCGACCTCGACAAGATTGCAGAGACGCGCACCTTATCTCAACAAGAGATTGAATTGAAAAATCAAGCTAATGAGAAGGTGGCTAGGATTTTGCTAGAAGAGGAAATCAAATAATACCAGAGATCCAAAGATGACTTCATTTTGATGGCTGATAATAATACAATATACTTCCAATTGATTGCCCATGGGCGACATAGGAAGAAATGTATTTACAGTCTCCAACAAGATGAGAGGCGGATCGAAGGTTAGGAAGAGCTCAAAAACTATATCACAAAATACTACAAATCTCTTCTTGGGGCGATGGCTGAAGGGAACATCACCCTTGACGAGACTCAAAAAAATTATATTCCACAAGTCACCATAGAAGAAATCCATATCCTTACAACACAATTCATAGAAAAGGAGGTGAGAGTGGCGGTGTTACAAATGGAGCACAACAAAGCTCCAGCACCTGATGGCTCCCCGGTTGAATTCTATTACAATTTCTCGGATATCATCAAGACTGACCTTTTGGAATTTTTCAATTGTCTTCATGCCGACAGACTTGATCTATTCATACTTAACTTTGGCGAGATTGTCTTGTAGCTGAAGGTTGAGGAGGCCGAGCGATCCAATAGTTCAGAGGAATATGCCTCCTTAATGTCAACTTTAATATTTTCACCAAAGTGGCTACGAATAGGTTAAACTTGATGGCCGAACATGTGGTCGGACTGTCTCAAACAACGTTCGTGCAAGGAAGGAATATACTCAATGGGGTTGTAATCTTGCATGAGACTATTCATAAAATGCACCCAAAAACATGAGTGAAGTAGTATTCAAAATTGAATTTGAAAAAGCATATGACAAGGTCAAATGGTGTTTCCTCCAACAGGCCCTATGGATGAAAGGTTTCTCCGATAAATGGTGCCAGTGGATCCAAAACTTTGTAACTGGAGGTATGCTACTTGTTGAACTTGCGTTGATTTTTCCCTTGAAGAGGAAAGGGTGATGCAGCAAAGTAGAGATAAGTATTTCCCTCAGTTAAGAACCAAGGTATCAATCCAATACGAGGCACAAGTATAACACCCTCGATGTGACTATAGCTCCCATGTGTCGAGGCACGACTTAGAGACATAATCACATTGAAGGCATATGTCGCAAGTTAGGCAATCTTCACTACATCCCATGTAATATGAATAATAAAGAGGAGAACATAGTTGGCTTACACTCGCCACGTCAATCAAGTACATAAATAACATTACATCATTCAAACACTCAAGGCCCGACTACGACACCAAAATAAAAGAGAACCCAACATGCGACACGGTCCCAATCACCCCCAACTGGGCACCACTAATGATCATCGGGAAAGGAAACATAATATCGTTGAGAGTCTTCGTCGAACTCCCACTTGAGCTCATAATCGTCACTTGGAGCGGAATCACCTGGACCTGCATCTGGTGTAATAGTAATCTGTGAGCCATAGGGACTCAGCAATCTCGCACCCTCGCGATCAAGACTATTTAAGCTTATAGGAAAGGAAAGGCAAATATATGTGGAGCTGCAGCAAGCGACTAGCATATATGGTGGCTAACTTATTCGCAAAGGAGAGCGAGAAGAGGAGGCAAAGCGCGAGCGAGAGACTAGAGAGCAAGCTACGCAAACATTACTCCAACATCGTGTCCACTTCCCGGACTTCGCCGAGAAGAGGCCATCACGGTAACACACTCAGTTGATTCATTTTAATTAATTAAGGTTCATGTTATCTACAACCGGACATTAACAAATTCCCATCTGCCCATAACCGTGAGCACGATTTTGGAAAGTTCAATCCCTGCAGGGGAGTCCCAACTTAGCCTATGACAAGCTCTCACGGTCAACGAAGGAATAGACCTCCTCCCAAGATGTTCCGATCAGACTCGGTATCTCGGTAACTCAAGACACTTCGACAGGTTAAAACAAGACCAGCAACACCGCCCGAATGTGCCGACAAATCCCGATAGGAGCTGCACATATCTCTTTCTTAGGGCACACTCAGATTGTCCTAGGTACGGGTAGGCCAGCCCAGAGTTGCCCCTGGTGGCCACCGGTAGCTGACAGGTGGACCAACACTCAGAGGAGCACTAGCCCGGGGGGGTTAAAATAAGATGACCCTTGAGTCTGCAGAACCCAAGGGAAGGAAAAGGCTAGGTGGCAAATGGTAAAACCAAGGTTGGGCATTGCTAGAAAAGCTTTAATCAAGGCGAACTATCAAGGGTTTCCCATTATAACCCAACCGCGTAAGGAATGCAAAATCCGGGAACATAACACCGATATGACAGAAAACTAGGGCGGCAAGAGTGGAACAAAACACCAGGCATAAGGCCGAGCCTTCCACCCTTTACCAAGTATATAGATGCATTAATTAAATAAGATATATAGTGATATCCCAACAAATAAGCATGTTCCAATAAGGAACAACATCTCCATGTTCCAACAAGGAACAAACTTCAATCTTCACCTGCAACTAACAACGCTATAAGAGGGGCTGAGCAAAGCAGTAACATAGCCAAACAACGGTTTGCTAGGACAAGATGGGTTAGAGGCCTGGTTCAACAATATGGGAGGCATGACAAGCAAGTGGTAGGTATCGCAGCACAGGCATAGCAAAAGAGCGAGCAACTAGCAAGCAAAGATAGAAGTGATTTCGAGGGTATGGTCATCTTGCCTGAAATCCCGCAAGGAAGAAGTACGAGTCCATGAAGAAGATAAACAGACGTAGACGAACGGATCCTCACAAGCGCGACGTTAATGGAACCAACCCGAAGAAGCAAACACCGGAAAAGAAAGCACACACATAGTAAACAACCAACACATCAACATGGCATGATGCACAATCGAGTATGATGCATGTCCGGGTTAATGAGGCATGGCATGGCAAAGTGCACAAACAATCCTACAAATTAAGTGGAGCTCAAATATGCAACGAGTTGCATATTGAAGAAAACACCACATGACTTATTTAGTTCTCTCTCGTTTATGTACCCAACAATATTAAATGTTGTTACCATCGCAAGAGAGTGAAGCAAAGTAAAACTACCTATCTAGTCAAGTTTTAATGAGGCCGGAAGCAACGAACAACAATTCCGATAAATCCCCATAGCATATTTTAGATTTGGAACAGTTCTGCCCTAAACACAATTTTAGAGTTGTTTAACATGCAAATAAAGGTCACCATGTTAAACTAGGCGAAATTCTACCCCATTTACATATAAAGTTTATTAAATTCGGAGTTACGGTTATTTAGATATGAATTAAATCATTTTAACATGGCATAGGAGCAAATTTAACCAAACAACATTTTAAGCATTTTAAACATAGATGAAAGTTGGATATTATTTATCTACACAAAATTCTAAGCAACTTTCATGTATAGTTCATTTTAATCCGATGCACCAATTGTGAGTTATTATATGCATGAAGTTGAAGGTCTTTTCTGTAAAACTGGCAAACTCTGGACAAATAGACAAAATCACAGATCCTGAAAAAAAAACATCAACGGGCAGAATCTGGCCCGAACTAGGCTGCACAGGGGCAAACAGGAGGTGGGCCGGGGCTCACCTAGCTGGGCTCGGCCTAGGTCGGTGGTGGATCGGGTCGGCGGGATCTGCGCCGTGGGGAAGCCCACGAGGCTGGTGGCGCTGGAGATGGGGCCCACATAGGGAGGCGCTGCGAGCGGGCGAGCTCGTCCCTGGCTTTGCGAAGAAGACGGCGGCGTGGATGGAAGAACTCCGGCAAGGTCAAGAATGGATGGATCCGGCGAAGGGGATCCCAGATTCGATGACGGAGGTGGCCGGCGGCATTCGGGGATGCGGGATCCGGCGAGGTGGAGCTCGTCCATGGAGGCGGCGGTGTTTCCTGTGGAAACAGAGGGAGGGAGAGAGCTGGTGAGGAGAGGAAGGAGAACGGAAATCAAGGGCCGGGTGGCGGCATTGATGACCTGGGGCGGCAGCGACCGACGGCTCCGACAACGGCCGCAGGCAGGCGGACTCACCGGCGCGGCGGGGAAGAGCAGCGCTCCGGCTCCCTCCCAATCTAGGTCGGATCGAGGAGGAACAGCCTTGGCGGCTGCGAGCGAAGGGGATCTGGCCCGGGCGGGCCTCGGTTGGGCCAGGCGGGCCGTGGGGCTGGTGGAGGCGCTGGGCGTGACGTGGCAGCGTATGATTGGCTGCGCGCGTCGCCGGCGGTGGGCTGGCCGATGGGGGCGCGACAAGTGGCGGCGGTGGAGAGGGCACGCACAGATTTCAAGGAGAGGAGGTGGGAGGCGGCTGGAGGATGATTGGGGCACGGAAATTTAGGAGGAGGGGTAGGTAGCTGCCCAAAATGGAAGGGGAGGAGGTTTATATAGGGCAGGTTCTAGGGTTAGGGGGTTTATGGGGGTTTTCGGACCCTCCGATCGCGATCGGGCGGTTCCGAACGTGAGGAGAGGTAGGCTGGACCTAGGTGGCTGCAAGTGGGTTGTGAAAAATGGGTTGGAGTGAGATGAGAGGAGAGGAGTGCAGCCCGGCAACTGTTTCCGGAGACCGAAAACATCCGACGTTTGACCGGCTATATTGCCGCTATAGTTTAACGGCTGGGCTATCAAACGAACTCCGAATGCGATGAAACTTAACAGGCGGTCTATCTACACTATAATAAGACCACACGTCAAATCTCATCCCATTCCGAGAACATTTTCCGGCCACTTATAAAATACTATTTTGGACATGCCGCGGGCGCGTGCAAGTGTGGTTGGGCTCAGAACGGACAACAGAGAGAACTCGGAGAACCCGGACGAATGCAAGTTTTGAAAACGTGATGATGCAATGCACATGATGACATGACAAGATGCAGCACGCAAGCAAATGACATGGCAACGACGGCGAATAACTGGAGGACACCTGGCACATCGGTCTCGGGGCGTTACAACACTCCACCACTTCGAGAGGATATCATCCCGAGATCTAGAATGGCACCGGAGGAAAACGGAAGAGAAAGAGAAGAGGTAACACTAAGTTGCTTCTTTGACAAACGAGTGAGACCAAAGAACCTTGAAAAGGTTGAACAAATTCGAGAAAAGAATACAACGAAGGTGAACTAGGTCGAAAACACTCTGTTAGCAAAGAGGGACAAAGAACATTTGCGAAAAACCTTGAGGTTGAAGGGAAGATATATATTGAAAACACGCCGGTTAAGGAAGGGGATCAAGGAAGACCAAATTCGAACAGCACTCCGGTTGAAAAGTGATACAAGACTAGATAAGATGAAAAAAACTTGAGCAGAGGACACGACACTCCGGTTAAATGGATAAGCACGAAAAGAACATGATCTTTGACAAACGAGATGATGGGTTGAAAAGAGCAACATCACAATGACTCCGGAACAAAGGGAAACAAGATCTTGCGAGAGCACGAATACCACAAATGCTAGAATGGAGTTGTTAAAAACCAACAACGAAAAGAATAATCTTGATATGGTCTTATGAAATACATCTCAAATTATGAGATGACAACCTGCCACTCACGGGAAGAAGAATTGGATTGATATGAACGAGGAGACGAGAAACTTATTTCACCGGGAGGATAAAGAAGAACTTGGGTCCTTTATAAGCACCATAAATAGCAACAGTCCTTAGGGAAGGTTTTAGGTGAAATATACCCCCAGATAACTCCAAAGAAGAGATTGATGGATTTAACATACCTCATTCTTAATAACATGTGAATCATGAACTCAAATTATCAAGAATGATGTAAAACCACCTCCAAAGATACGGTAGAAAGAAATTGTACTCCGGATAGCAAGATGAAGAAAGCTTGAGCTCCTTTGAAAAGAATCTTGATGAACACTTCGAAAAGGAAATAAATCCTCTATGAACCAACAAGTGGAACCTTCATGAAGAACTCCGGTAACAAAAGGATGATCAAATGGGAAGAAAGGGTAGTTGAAAACACAAGGTGGAACCTTGTACAGATTTAGATAGATCTCCATGATTACATAATTGCGAGAGCTTGGAACTCCGGGAAAGAAACAAAATGATCACTTGAAACAAGAATAAGTATGACGAACCACTCCAGAAAACAGGAATTGAATAAACTCGATGAAACAATAATAAGAATTACATTATGCGTATCCTTCACCAATTTAAAATTGATGACAAACAACGGATTTGGCATACTACTTATTCTCGAAGAAAGGATTAAGATAGATATCGCGCCAACTTGAGAAGGTCTTCAACGAAACACCGGTGGAATCGAAACAACGGATGAATTGATAAGTAAGAGAACTCTTGAACGAACCACCGTTAGAATTAAAATAAACGAAGTAAAGGGATAAATCACCGGTTAGAATTAGCAAATACACGAAGATGCTTGAGAGGATTTAGATACATGAGAACGACGAGATCACGAGCCGATTAAAGATCACTTGAACGAAGCACCGGTATGATTTAGGGTATGCGAGCTGAAAGCTGGACTGAATCAATCTTAGATGATGGGCTCCGGATAATCCGACAGAAAAGTACTCTGAATTACTCCGGATGAGTGAAAAGAGTTCTGACAATCAAAAACAACTATGATAGGTTCATATCGCTAGAACCACGAATCTTGAAGAGAAAGGAGCAAGATTAAAGAGAAACTCTTCTTCGGTCTTCAAAATATGAGAATGATGATGATAAAAACCATCAAGAATCGTTTAGGCACTCCGGAAGAATCAAAAGAGAAGAGATTGAGCCAACGATGAAAAGAATTTGACAGATCTTGGAGGGAGGCATTTGACTGATGATAAATCATTCTTACGTCAAACTTCGAAAAGAAGATTTGAGGATAGCTCTGGGAAAAATAAGAAGAGTCAGGTAAGATCCTGGGAAAAGACCTGTGGGTTAGGGCCCACTGAAAAGAAACACCGTTGAACGATTTGAGAGAGAAAACACCGATTGAATTAAATGGCTTGAATGAGATAACAACCTCGAAAGATCTTGAATGAATGCAGAGTGCAAAACACGAATCTTCTGAGATATCTTGAGCACTTCGGAACAATTAAATGGTGAGAAGTGAATGAATATGAGGTGCATCGGCATGAGAAGATATTTGAAACAAGGAAAAAGATATGATCAACACCGAAAGCTTGAATTGGTTCCACCGGAGAAGAAAAGAATGAAGAATGACGAACTAGTAGAACATCTCCTTGAGAACCACCGGGTAAGAATATTGACGAAAAAGAATGGAGTGACTTCACATGAATTGAATGGATACCCGATGAAGAAATCTGGGTCCTCGAAGAAACAAAAAGGGAGGGAGGGTGGAAAAAAGAAAGACAACTTGGAGATGGATGAAATGAACGCCGTTGAGAGAGCTGATACTTGATCTTGTAGATGTTGAAATGATCGGATCCACTTGAGGAGAGACACACCGGTTGAAAATAAATTGAAATGAGAAACTCGATGATCGAAAAGGATTAGTATTCACATAGGAATATGAGAACACCATTTGGGGAAGGTATGGAATCAACATTTGACTTCGAAGCAACTCGAATACCACAACTCAAAACAAAAACAAAGGGATTGGCTTGCAGAATAAGCCGGAACAAACATATGATAGAGATTTCGTCCGAAGTTTTCGTGGTGGGGCCTACACGGGCTCGATCGTACAGCATCATCATGTACAAGGCAGTGCACATGACATACGAAGCGTCCCCGAGTCGGCATAGCCAAGGACTCTTTAAGACACAACGAGACCACTGTAAAACCGACCGTGAATAGGCGGACCACTAGACGTCGAACCCCAATTTCATATCATATATCCGTCGGAAAGATATCCTAAGAGCTACTTGAATTCCCACCTATGAAACTCCCGAAATTTTCCGGTTATGCAATCAGGTGTTGGGGATACAGGGGAAGCATAATATCTCACCCAAACTAGCAAATCCTACATCCAGTTGTATCCATCCTTCAATACATAACCAAGAAACCTTCAGAAATCATCTACCTCAACCTTCGAAAAGCATCCGTTATACAAGTTATGGCAATACTCCCGAACTCCCATCCCAGTACTGGGTGGCGTCGAGGTTATCTCACCAACGAACTGCATAAAAGAGATTTTCGATGTCGGCATACTAAACTCAGGTATTCCAGAACTGCAACGATAAAATTATGACGACAACACCTCAGAGCTCAACTCCCCGGGACACTTCCACAAAACCCCTGACAGGAGGCACCAAGACAATGTTCTCATCATAAAACCATCGGAACGATTCCAAGATACCCGCGTGATCCTAAAAAAATTAGTGAAATTTGAGAAGAGAAGAGTCAAAACTCTACGTCAGGATGCCTTACCAGAGTGATGAGGAGACTGGGAAGTAAAAAGAATTCCTAAACCCTCCGATATATAATTCCTAAATGACTCAAAACATTTTTCTAGACTCAACAACGGCTGCTAAAAACGATCAAGCAATGGGGGCTCCTACGGTCAGGGAAGGCTCTGAATACCAACTTATAACACCCTCGATGCGACTATAGCTCCCACGTGTCGAGGCACGACTTAGAGACATAATCACATTGAAGGCATATGTCGCAAGTTAGGCAATCTTCACAACATCCCATGTAATATGAATAATAAAGAGGAGAACATAGTTGGCTTACACTCGCCACGTCAATCAAGTACATAAATAACATTACATCATTCAAACACTCAAGGCCCGACTACGGCGCCAAAATAAAAGAGAACCCAACATGCGACACGGTCCCAATCACCCCCAACTGGGCACCACTACTGATCATCGGGAAAGGAAACATAATATCGTTGAGAGTCTTCGTCGAACTCCCACTTGAGCTCATAATCATCACCTGGAGCGGAATCACCTGGACCTGCATCTGGTGTAATAGTAATCTGTGAGCCACAGGGACTCAGCAATCTCGCACCCTCGCGATCAAGACTATTTAAGCTTATAGGAAAGGAAAGGCAAATATATGTGGAGCTGCAGCAAGCGACTAGCATATATGGTGGCTAACTTATTCGCAAAGGAGAGCGAGAAGAGGAGGCAAAGCGCGAGCGAGAGACTAGAGAGCAACCTGCGCAAACATTACTCCAACACCGTGTCCACTTCCCGGACTCCGCCGAGAAGAGGCCATCACGGTAACACACTCAGTTGATGTGACGCCCCCGATTCAATCGTACACTAATCATGCATGCAAACGTGTACGATCAAGATCAGGGACTCACGGGAAGATATCACAACACAACTCTAAAAACATAAATAAGTCATACAAGCATCATAATACAAGCCAGGGCCTCGAGGGCTCGAATACAAGTGCTCGATCATAGACGAGTCAGCGGAAGCAACAATATCTGAGTACAGACATAAGTTAAACAAGTTTGCCTTAAGAAGGCTAGCACAAACTGGGATACAGATCGAAAAGGCGCAGGCCTCCTACCTGGGATCCTCCTAACTACTCCTGGTCGTCATCCGCGGGCTGCACGTAGTAGTAGGCACCTCCAGTGTAGTAGTCGTCGTCGACGGTGGCGTTTGGCTCCTGGACTCCAGCATCTGGTTGCGACAACCAGAAAGAAAGGGAAGGGGGGAAAAGAGGGGAGAAAGCAACCGTGAGTACTCATCCAAAGTACTCGCAAGCAAGGAACTACACTACATATGCATGGGTATATGTGTAAAGGGCCATATCAGTGGACTGAACTGCAGAATGCCAGAATAAGAGGGGGATAGCTAGTCTTATCGAAGACTACGCTTCTGGTCACCTTCGTCTTGCAACAGGCAGAAGAGGGTAGGTTGAAGTCCTCCAAGTAGCATCGCATAGCATATCCTACCCGGCGATCCTCCCCTCATATCCCTGAGGGAGAGCGACCACCGGTTGTATCTGGCACTTGGAAGGGTGTGTTTTATTAAGTATCCGATTCTAGTTGTCATAAGGTCAAGGTACAACTCCAAGTCGTCCTGTTACCGAAGACCACGGCTATTCGAATAGATTAACTTCCCTGCAGGGGTGCACCAACTTACCCAGCACGCTTGATCCCATTTGGCCGGACACACTTTCCTGGGTCATGCCCGGCCGCGGAAGATCAACACGTCGCAGCCCCACCTAGGCACAACAGAGAGGCCAGCACGCCGGTCTAAACCTAAGCGCGCAGGGGTCTGGGCCTATCGCCCTGAGCACACCTGCACGTTGCGTGGGCGGCCGAAAGCAGACCTAGCCTAGTGGCGTTCCAGTCCAATTCGGCGCGCGCCGCTCCGTCGCTGACGTCTGAAGTGCTTCGGCTGATACCACGACGTCGGGATACCCATAACTACTCCCGCGTAGATGGTTAGTGCGTATAAGCTCGTAGCCAACTCAGATCAAATACCAAGATCTCGTTAAGCATGTTAAGTATCCGCGAACGCCGAACAGGGCCAGGCCCACCTCTCTCCTAGGTGGTCTCAACCTGCCTTGTCGCTCCGCCACAAAGATCCACACAGAGGGCCGTCGGGACAAAGGTCCTTTCAGCCCCCAATCCGTGAATCACTCGCGGGTACTCTTCGAGCTGACCCGACTTTAGTCACCATCTGTATAGTATGTATGTATGTATAGTATACACCCGTGATCACCTCCCGAGTGATCAGGCCCAATAGTATAGCAAGGCAGACTGACAAGAATGTAGGGCCAATGATGATAAACTAGCATCCTATACCAAGTATTTAGGATTGCAGGTAAGGTATCAACAGATGTAGCAACAATGTCAGGCTATGCATCAGAATAGGATTAACGGAAAGCAGTGACATGCTACACTACTCTAATGCAAGCAATATAGAGAAGAGTAGGCGATATCTGGTGATCAAGGGGGGGGGCGCTTGCCTGGTTGCTCTGGCAAGAAGGAGGGGTCGTCAACACCGTAGTCGAACTGGGCAGCAGCAGCGTCGGTCTCGTAGTCTACCGGAGAGAAGAGGGGGAAGAAACAATGAATACAATGCAAACAAATGCATATCGATGCATGACATGACAAGTAACGATGCTAGGTGTGCCCAATCGCGGTAGTAGGTGATACCGACGAAGGGGGGAAACATCCGGGAAAGTATTCCTGGTGTTTCGCGTTTTCGGACAGATGAACCGGAGGGGGAAAGTTGCGTGTTTGGTATGTTAGAGGTGTGTGGTGGACGAACGGGCTGCGTATCCGGGTTCGTCTTGTCGTTCTGAGCAACTTTCATGTAGAAAGTATTTTCATCCGACTTACGGTTTATTTTATATTAATTTTTAAAGTTTTTAAATCATTTTCTAATTCGTTAATTATTAATTACATTCAAAAATAGTATTACTGCATCAGCATGACGTCAGCATGACATCATCAGTCAACAGAGGTGTTGACTGGTCAGGCTAACATGTGGGACCCACCTGTCATACTCTGTTTAATTAATTAGGGTTAGGTTAACTAACTACTGCTTAGTTAGACTAACAGGTTAATTACTAATTAAGTAGGATTAATTAACTTAATTAATTCATTAGATAATTAATTAATTAATAATTAATTTTATTAAATCATTTTTATTTTTATCTATTATTTTTATTTCTAATACTTTTTTTAAACGTTCTGTGGGGTGGGGCCCCCATGTCAGTGGGCCACTGGGGTCTATCGGGTCGGGCGTGCGAGCACGCGGGCACGAGCGCTCGATGGGGCGAGCCTGGGCGCTGGCCTCGGGCGGGTTCAGCAGCGCGGCTGCCGGGGCGCGACGGGGGCCGGTCCGGCCGACGGCGGCGAGGCAGGCTGGACGAGGTTGGGCGCAGCGGTTGTGGACACTGGCGAAATAGGGCGGAGCCCCTGGTTGCGGGTGTAACCCGCCCAGGTGAAGCGGCAGGCCGGGCGCGAGCGCCGGTGGCCAGGGAGGCGCACGAGCGCCGGCCGGAATAGGGCGACGGGGCGGAGGGGACCGGAGCCGTGGACGTGCGTGCGCCGGCGACGGGCGTGCAGCAGATGGTCGGGCGCGCGTGGGTACGCGCCAGATTGATCCCAAGCGAGCAGGGGCGATGGGACCGGGCGCATCGAGGCGCGGGTGTGCGCAGCCGGGCGCGGCGACAGGCACGGGGGCGCGTCGAGGAGCTCGTCGGGGCGGTCGGGCGCGACGCGGTGACAGGGGAAGGAGAGGAGGGGCGCGTGCGTGCTCACATCGAGAAGTAGGGTCTAGGGCAGCGGGTGTTGAGGAGGAGGGCGGAGACGACGGCGTCGAGGAGGCAGTCCGGCGACGCGGTCCGGGGCGGCGTGGTCTCCAGGCGGCAACGGGCGACGGCGTCGGGGAGGAGGACGGTGGCGCCGGGGACGGCTTCGGGCGACGGGTGGCGGCGCCAGGGGCGTCGGGGACGTGCACCGGGGCGGCGTCGGGCGGCTTCGGGCTTCTCCCGATCTCGATCCAGAACTGGATCGGGGGAGGGGGAGAGAGCGAGTGGGGGGGGCGGCTAGGGTTTCGGGATGGGGAAGTGGAGATAAGGGAGTGGGGGGGCCGGCCGGGCATGTGGGTGGGCCGAGGCCCAATGGGGGGAGGCCTTTTCTGTTTTTATTTCTTTTGTTCTATTTTGTTTATTATTCTTTTTCTGTTTTCTATTTTATTTTAGCTCCTCATTTATTTTAGCTTTATAAACTATAAAAGTAGTCCCTAATTTAGCGTTAGTAATTAGCTACTGCCACATAAGTTTGGGCAACAAAATAAAATAGTTTAATATTTTATTTATTGTAAAAGGCATTCAACTAATTGTTTTTGCTACTATTTAAAACATTTTAGAGTATTTTACACTTTTATAAAAGTGTGGTTTCTCCACCATACTTACTTATGAATTATTTGGCTCACTTCGAACATTTTAGTTTTAATATTTGAAAACTTTTGTTGTTTGCCTTTAATTAAATTTTGAATTCGAACCGGTTTCGAACTAACGCGAGATTAGCAACAGTAATCGAGGTGACGTGGCATCATTAGCAGAGGTTTACTGTAGCTTAAATAACCTGGCGTCACAATTCTCCTCCACTACAAGAAATCTCGTCCCGAGATTTAGGAGTGGTTACAAGGGGGAAGGGATCTGGTTACGAAATTCTAACAATTCTTCTCGGTCATAGTTGCTCTTCTCGAAGAGGTCGATCCATGACATTGATGTCTTCATTTTGCTGTTTCGGTCGTCATGATGAAGTCGGGGTTCCATCGTACTAACGAAAGAATAAGGGGCTATTCCGGGAGAACGAACCTCTACAAGGTTGACTATCCGTTCGATAACATCGGGGAAGGTGGCAGAAAGTAACTCTCGAGTTGAAACTTAAGAAAATATCGAGAGCAAAGTAATGAGGTTTCATGGGATGCTTCGAGCGAGCAGGCAACCGTTCGATGCCTGATACGAAGTGTCGAAGGGGTTTAGAGCAATGTGAATAAGCATTGCATCAGATAGCAGAATAGATCACTGGGCAAGTGGCCCATGAATTACTTACAAAGTCAAGCGCGAGGAATAACTGTGACAACAAGGACGTACCGGAGAGTCAGGTTTCGATCCTGTGAAACTGTGGGTTATGGGCCCACCATGTGGGATAAAAGTAGAAGGAGCGGTGACGTCTTGCACGACCATGTAGGCGTAGTATGTCAGGGGATAGCCTGATAGTTATGTCGGCAACAACATCGGTACCAAGGGCGAGGAACGAAGAGAACCACTTTCCTGCTCGTTGAAACGAGGCGGACCAATAGGCAAGGTTCTCGTCCATCGGTGGTTACCGAAATGTCATCAGCGATAGCAACAGGGTCTTACTGACAAGGTGGTACACCGAGGGGTTTCCGTAAGCAGGAAAATATTACTGCTTAGATCATATAAACCTCAAGAAAGGTTAAACCAAACAATGGAAAGGATAATATGATTATCAAATTAATCAGAACAATGGAAAGGAAAATGTGTTTAAACACATATTTCAGGGGTATATCCTTCCCAAGGACAAGGAGAGCATGATATCCATGACAGATATAATTGTAGAAAACCCTTTAGGAAAGGGGAGAGAAATTTCATGCCATTACCCATACAACAGTGTTTGGATAATTGATAAAGAAAATTTAGCATTGTGCTTTAAATGTTCTAGTTGAAAATCGGAGTACCATAGACATGCTTCGAAATAGCATTGACAAGGTCATCAGGTGAAGATCAGACTTTGGAAACAAGAAGGATCCATCAGGAAAACTTGTAGAGTAAGTCTTACAATTTCCTCATGGAAGAATGGATAACCTTGCTAATAAGGAAACTATAACAGCAGGTCATCCGGCCAGATGTGCTGGACATACCATCACCTTACCGGGTCATAAAAGACCGGTGTTATAACTCTTGGAAAAATGTTCCAACCATCATATCTGACCAAGATTCAGATCTGATTGGTGTTAGGATACCTCGGACTCAAGATGCCTGAGAAGGAACGGTGCAAAACAATTGACGGGATGACACTGTAGGATTATCAGGAAATGAACTATGAAGTGATTTCCGTTAACAAGAGTTCATCATTAACCCTAGGAGAGGACAAGGATGTGGCTGATGAACTCAACGACAATTCATCGAGATTTCCGAAAGATGGATTTCCACAACTAAGTGAACAAGGAGATAACATTTGTCAGATCAAATGATATAAGGAAGTATGCTCGAGGAAAACATACACAATTAAACATTGTTTGAAAGGTGCACCGAATATGGGCTGGGTTGCACGACCAATGACGGAATGGTGATTCAATAATCAATAGGCTAAGGATGAACGGTCAACCATTAACTTCAAAGCAAGAGGGTTGCTAGAAGGGCAGAATCCAAAGAACACCGTTCACTTGTGGGTACCCCGGTTGGAATCAACACGAGGACCAAGAAAGAATGGTGAGGGTGTGAAGTTATCACAATACCAAGAACTCTCAAGACGTGGTGAAATTCTCACGACGTTCTTGACATAAAAGATGTTAATGTTCCAAGGTAAGGGAGAACAATTGCTAGATAGCAAGGAACTCAAGGTATAACATCAAACACGAATAAGCTTGTGTTGGTGGGAAGGCAATAAAGTGGTCGATGATAACGCAGATCATCGAGGGCAAGGATAGTATTTCTCATCATGAACTCAATTGATATCCTGGAAGAACTCATAAGGTTGATGAGGAATTTGTCGACAGATTTCATGAAGAAGTAATCAATCAGCGACGACATCAAGTCAAAGGAATGATGAAGCCAAAAGTCATTGGAACCATGGGTACGACACAAACTCGAACTCAAGCTTGTTGTTTAAGGTGAAAGGGTATGACGAGGAAAATCGACGTAAGGTTAGTTCATCGTTGAAAATTGGTGCTCCGAGAATAAGGACCAGGTAGCACCGTTAGAATCGTCACGACAATGATATAGCCAAACAGGCTAGGAATGGCGTGATCGGGTAGAAACTCGTACTTATAGAAGCTTACTGAAGAGTTGTTGAACCGTAGAGCGGACTCGGTTCAGTTATCGGTGTCTTTGAGTGTTCAATAACTCCGAGCCCATGAAAAATTGTAATCGGTGAGTATGTAGTACTTGATGAAGAACTCATAAGAAATTATGCAGTTCCAAGATAATCTCGAGATACCAGGTGGTAATACTTGACGACAGATCAAACTAGAAGTTGAACTGGGGTATTGCTCTATAGAAGACAAGTGCTTAAACTTGCACAGGACATGATATTTAAAGGAGAACATGGTCAGAACCACGATTGCAAAAAGGCCAGATCTCAGATATAAGATGAACTTATACCAAGGGAATAATTGATTTTAAAAGAAGCTTCGATGAGAAGATGTACATCGTGTCCATGGGCATGAACGCAAAGTTCAAGGTCGACTCCCACTTCTCCAATGCACAACCTTTCATTCACTTCTCGCGCTCAATGAAGTTGTAGTTTTGAAATTTTATCTGGCAAAATACCAGAAGAGTACGACTCGTGAAAACTTTCGAGTTCACACCCATTAAGGAAGGCATAGGTTCAACCCATCGGGGCATCTTAGAATCATATACCAGAATCTTTAGAAGTAATTAACTCAAGCTCGAAGACAGAGCATGGTTAAGAAAGCAGAGGATACAATTTACCAAAGGCATTATGTATCAGAGGAAAGGCTCACAAGGTTATTGCATATGAAGGGCGTTGTCAGATAAAATCCAACAAAGGATCTGGTGGTCCACAAGGGATCTGACGTGAGCATCGGTACTCAACTAGAGGAAGAAGATTGCAAGGAGATCAGATTATAGAAACAACTGACTAACTCAATTGTCAAATGCAAAGGAATTATGATTTCCAAATCAAGGGATCAGAAGCAATGCTCTGAGTAGGGATGGATAAGTTGAATAGCCTTACGGTACAATCAATGACAATTGGATTGGTCGAGAACCAATTCCAGTTAAAAGAATGGCAGCTTAGCCGGAGAAGTAATTTATAAGGATCAATGATGATTGCGGGCATTCGCAAACATATTGAGTCAACAGACTCAAAATGATAATGACAAGGAATGTCATTAAGACTACGAGACTTATGGGATTAACCATAATGCGAGCAAGCAAGAATTTCAAGAGCCAAAGGCTCCAGAGGATTTTCGGAAGATCGAATAGTATTTTGAAGACTTTTGTGAAACTCATGAACAACTGGGGATGAGCGGATACTTGACAAGTGCGGGGATTTATTTGAAGGGGTATTCATGTGGCAAAGAACTGCTAGGCAGTAGGCACGAAGTATTCTCGGAACAATAGAGAAAACTTCGGGTATCTTGTAATAACAAGAACAATGGGGAATGATCGTAAGAATGGCAAGTGTAAGTAGTTATCCATAAGGATTTATCGGTGGTCGGGAATAGCAAAAGTGATGGGCACAAAGTCTCGAGAGAATATCAAAGAGTATCTCTGAAATCTTCTGGTGCAGTCGGTGACCATCTGGACTGAAGGGGCTCTCCGGGAGAAAGTATTTTCGAGAACCTAAAGTTAGTTTTTAGTAAAAATCGTTTAACCCGAATAGAAGAGGGTTCAGAATCCCAGAGTAAAGGTCGAGGAATAAAAGATCCTAATACCTCCCAATGGCGACGTGGGCCCGTAAGGCTCACAGCCATGTTAGTAAAAGTTTTGTAGTGACTAGACTCGACTTCGGCCAAGGAGTGTGGAAGGGGGATTCCTACAGGCAGTCGGCTCTGATACCAACTTGTGACGCCCCCGATTCAATCGTACACTAATCATGCACGCAAACGTGTACGATCAAGATCAGGGACTCACGGGAAGATATCACAACACAACTCTAAAACATAAATAAGTCATACAAGCATCATAATACAAGCCAGGGGCCTCGAGGGCTCGAATACAAGTGCTCGATCATAGACGAGTCAGCGGAAGCAACAATATCTGAGTACAGACATAAGTTAAACAAGTTTGCCTTAAGAAGGCTAGCACAAACTGGGATACAGATCGAAAAGGCGCAGGCCTCCTGCCTGGGATCCTCCTAACTACTCCTGGTCGTCATCCGCGGGCTGCACGTAGTAGTAGGCACCTCCAGTGTAGTAGGTCGTCGTCGACGGTGGCGTCTGGCTCCTGGACTCCAGCATCTGGTTGCGACAACCAGAAAGAAAGGAAAGGGGGAAAAAGAGGGGAGAAAGCAACCGTGAGTACTCATCCAAAGTACTCGCAAGCAAGGAACTACACTACATATGCATGGGTATATGTGTAAAGGGCCATATCAGTGGACTGAACTGCAGAATGCCAGAATAAGAGGGGGATAGCTAGTCTTATCGAAGACTACGCTTCTGGTCACCTTCGTCTTGCAACAGGCAAAAGAGGGTAGGTTGAAGTCCTCCAAGTAGCATCGCATAGCATATCCTACCCGGCGATCCTCCCCTCGTATCCCTGAGGGAGAGCGACCACCGGTTGTATCTGGCACTTGGAAGGGTGTGTTTTATTAAGTATCCGATTCTAGTTGTCATAAGGTCAAGGTACAACTCCAAGTCGTCCTGTTACCGAAGATCATGGCTATTCGAATAGATTAACTTCCCTGCAGGGGTACACCAACTTACCCAGCACGCTTGATCCCATTTGGCCGGACACACTTTCTTGGGTCATGCCCGGCCGCGGAAGATCAACACGTCGCAGCCCCACCTAGGCACAACAGAGAGGCCAGCACGCCGGTCTAAACCTAAGCGCGCAGGGGTCTGGGCCCATCGCCCTGAGCACACCTGCACGTTGCGTGGGCGGCCGAAAGCAGACCTAGCCTAGTGGCGTTCCAGTCCAATTCGGCGCGCGCCGCTCCGTCGCTGACGTCTGAAGTGCTTCGGCTGATACCACGACGTCGGGATACCCATAACTACTCCCGCGTAGATGGTTAGTGCGTATAAGCTCGTAGCCAACTCAGATCAAATACCAAGATCTCGTTAAGCGTGTTAAGTATCCGCGAACGCCGAACAGGGCCAGGCCCACCTCTCTCCTAGGTGGTCTCAACCTGCCCTGTCGCTCCGCCACAAAGATCCACACAGAGGGCCGTCGGGACAAAGGTCCTTTCAGCCCCCAATCCGTGAATCACTCGCGGGTACTCTTCGAGCTGACCCGACTTTAGTCACCATCTGTATAGTATGTATGTATGTATAGTATATACCCGTGATCACCTCCCGAGTGATCACGGCCCAATAGTATAGCAAGGCAGACTGACAAGAATGTAGGGCCAATAGATGATAAACTAGCATCCTATACTAAGTATTTAGGATTGCAGGTAAGGTATCAACAGATGTAGCAACAATGTCAGGCTATGCATCAGAATAGGATTAACGGAAAGCAGTAACATGCTACACTACTCTAATGCAAGCAGTATAGAGAAGAGTAGGCGATATCTGGTGATCAAGGGGGGGGGCTTGCCTGGTTGCTCTGGCAAGAGAGAGGGGTCGTCAACTCCGTAGTCGAACTGGGCAGCAGCAGCGTCGGTCTCGTAGTCTACCGGAGAGAAGAGGGGGAAGAAACAATGAATACAATGCAAACAAATGCATATCGATGCATGACATGACAAGTAACGATGCTAGGTGTGCCCAATCGCGGTAGTAGGTGATACCGACGAAGGGGGGAAACATCCGGGAAAGTATTCCCGGTGTTTCGCGTTTCCGGACAGATGAACCGGAGGGGGAAAGTTGCGTGTTTGGTATGTTAGAGGTGTGTGGTGGACGAACGGGCTGCGTATCCGGGTTCGTCTCGTCGTTCTGAGCAACTTTCATGTAGAAAGTATTTTCATCCGAGTTACGGTTTATTTTATATTAATTTTTAAAGTTTTTAAATCATTTTCTAATTCGTTAATTATTAATTACATTCAAAAATAGTATTACTGCATCAGCATGACGTCAGCATGACATCATCAGTCAACAGAGGTGTTGACTGGTCAGGCTAACATGTGGGACCCACCTGTCATACTCTGTTTAATTAATTAGGGTTAGGTTAACTAACTACTGCTTAGTTAGACTAACAGGTTAATTACTAATTAAGTAGGATTAATTAACTTAATTAATTCATTAGATAATTAATTAATTAATAATTAATTTTATTAAATCATTTTTATTTTTATCTATTATTTTTATTTCTAATACTTTTTTTAAACGTTCTGTGGGGTGGGGCCCCCATGTCAGTGGGCCACTGGGGTCTATCGGGTCGGGCGTGCGAGCACGCGGGCACGAGCGCTCGATGGGGCGAGCCTGGGCGCTGGCCTCGGGCGGGTTCAGCAGCGCGGCTGCCGGGGCGCGACGGGGGCCGGTCCGGCCGACGGCGGCGAGGCAGGCTGGACGAGGTTGGGCGCAGCGGTTGTGGACACTGGCGAAACAGGGCGGAGCCCCTGGTTGCGGGTGTAACCCGCCCAGGTGAAGCGGCAGGCCGGGCGCGAGCGCCGGTGGCCAGGGAGCCGCACGAGCGCCGGCCGGAATAGGGCGACGGGGCGGAGGGGACCGGAGCCGTGGACGTGCGTGCGCCGGCGACGGGCGTGCAGCAGATGGTCGGGCGCGCGTGGGCACGCGCCAGATCGATCCCAAGCGAGCAGGGGCGACGGGACCGGGCGCATCGAGGCGCGGGTGTGCGCAGCCGGGCGCGGCGACAGGCACGGGGGCGCGTCGAGGAGCTCGTCGGGGCGGTCGGGCGCGACGCGGTGACAGGGGAAGGAGAGGAGGGGCGCGTGCGTGCTCACATCGAGAAGTAGGGTCTAGGGCAGCGGGTGTTGAGGAGGAGGGCGGAGACGACGGCGTCGAGGAGGCAGTCCGGCGACGCGGTCCGGGGCGGCGTGGTCTCCAGGCGGCAACGGGCGACGGCGTCGGGGAGGAGGACGGTGGCGCCGGGGACGGCTTCGGGCGACGGGTGGCGGCGCCAGGGGCGTCGGGGACGTGCACCGGGGCGGCGTCGGGCGGCTTCGGGCTTCTCCCGATCTCGATCCAGAACTGGATCGGGGGAGGGGGAGAGAGCGAGTGGGGGGGCGGCTAGGGTTTCGGGATGGGGAAGTGGAGATAAGGGAGTGGGGGGGCCGGCCGGGCATGTGGGTGGGCCGAGGCCCAATGGGGGGAGGCCTTTTCTGTTTTTATTTCTTTTGTTCTATTTTGTTTATTATTCTTTTCTGTTTTCTATTTTATTTTAGCTCCTCATTTATTTTAGCTTTATAAACTATAAAAGTAGTCCCTAATTTAGCGTTAGTAATTAGCTACTGCCACATAAGTTTGGGCAACAAAATAAAATAGTTTAATATTTTATTTATTGTAAAAGGCATTCTACTAATTGTTTTTGCTACTATTTAAAACATTTTGGAGTATTTTACACTTTTATAAAAGTGTGGTTTCTCCACCATACTTACTTATGAATTATTTGGCTCACTCCGAACATTTTAGTTTTAATATTTGAAAACTTTTGTTGTTTGCCTTTAATTAAATTTTGAATTCGAACCGGTTTCGAACTAACGCGAGATTAGCAACAGTAATCGAGGTGACGTGGCATCATTAGCAGAGGTTTACTGTAGCTTAAATAACCGGGCGTCACTGTTGATTCATTTTAATTAATTAAGGTTCAAGTTATCTACAACCGGACATTAACAAATTCCCATCTTCCCATAACCACGGGCACGGTTTTCGAAAGTTCAATCCCTGCAGGGGAGTCCCAACTTAGCCCATGACAAGCTCTCACGGTCAACGAAGGAATAGATCTCCTCCCAGACATTCCGATCAGACTCGGTATCTCGGTAACTCAAGACACTTCGACAGGTTAAAACAAGACTAGCAACACCGCCCGAATGTGCCGACAAATCCCGATAGGAGCTGCACATATCTCTTTCTCAGGGCACACTCAGATTGTCCTAGGTACGGGTAGGCCAGCCCAGAGTTGCCCCTGGTGGCCACCGGTAGCTGACAGGTGGACCAACACTCAGAGGAGCACTGGCCCGGGGGGGTTAAAATAAGATGACCCTTGAGTCTGCAGAACCCAAGGGAAGGAAAAGGCTAGGTGGCAAGTGGTAAAACCAAGGTTGGGCATTGCTGGAAAAGCTTTAATCAAGGCGAACTATCAAGGGGTTCCCATTATAACCCAACCGCGTAAGGAACGCAAAATCTGGGAACATAACACCGATATGACGGAAAACTAGGGCGGCAAGAGTGGAACAAAACACCAGGCATAAGGCCGAACCTTCCACCCTTTACCAAGTATATAGATGCATTAATTAAATAAGATATATAGTGATATCCCAACAAATAAGCATGTTCCAACAAGGAACAACATCTCCATGTTCCAACAAGGAACAAACTTCAATTTTCACCTGCAACTAACAACGCTATAAGAGGGGCTGAGCAAAGCAGTAACATAGCCAAACAATGGTTTGCTAGGACAAGGTGGGTTAGAGGCCTGGTTCAACAATATGGGAGGCATGACAAGCAAGTGGTAGGTATCGCAGCACAGGCATAGCAAAAGAGCGAGCAACTAGCAAGCAAAGATAGAAGTGATTTCGAGGGTATGGTCATCTTGCCTGAAATCCCGCAAGGAAGAAGTACGAGTCCATGAAGAAGATAAACGGACGTAGACGAACGGATCCTCACAAGCGCGACGTTAATGGAACCAACCTGAAGAAGCAAACACCGGAAAAGAAAGCACACACATAGTAAACAACCAACACATCAACATGGCATGATGCACAATCGAGTATGATGCATGTCCGGGTTAATGAGGCATGGCATGGCAAAGTGCACAAACAATCCTACAAATTAAGTGGAGCTCAAATATGCAATGAGTTGCATATTGAAGAAAACACCACATGACTTATTTAGTTCTCTCTCATTTATGTACCCAACAATATTAAATGTTGTTACCATGGCAAGAGAGTGAAGCAAAGTAAAACTACCTATCTAGTCAAGTTTAAATGAGGCCAGAAGCAACGAACAACAATTCCGGTAAATCCCCATAGCTTATTTTAGATTTGGAACTGTTCTGCCCTAAACACAATTTTAGAGTTGTTTAACATTCAAATAAAGGTCACCATGTTAAACTAGGCGAAATTCTACCCCATTTACATATAAAGTTTATTAAATTCGGAGTTACGGTTATTTAGATATGAATTAAATCATTTTAACATGGCATAGGAGCAAATTTAACCAAACAACATTTTAAGCATTTTAAACATAGATGAAAGTTGGATATTATTTATCTACAAAAAATTCTAAGCAACTTTCATGTATAGTTCATTTTAAACCGATGCACCAATTGTGAGTTATTATATGCATGAAGTTGAAGGTCTTTTCTGTAAAACTGGCAAACTCTGGACAAATAGACAAAATCACAGATCCTGAAAAAAAACATCAACGGGCTGAATCTGGCCCGAACTAGGCTGCACAGGAGCAAACAGGAGGTGGGCCGGGGCTCACCTAGCTGGGCTCGGCCCAGGTCGGTGGTGGATCGGGTCGGCGGGATCTGCACCGTGGGGAAGCCCACGAGGCCGGTGGCGCTGGAGATGGGGCCCACATGGGGAGGCGCTGCGAGCGGGCGAGCTCGTCCCTGGCTCTGCGAAGAAGACGGTGGCGTGGATGGAAGAACTCCGGCGAGGTCAGGAATGGATGGATCCGGCGAAGGGGATCCCAGATCCGATGACGGAGGTGGCCGGCGGCACTCGGGGATGCGGGATCCGGCGAGGTGGAGCTCGTCCATGGAGGCGGCGGCGTTTCCTGTGGAAACAGAGGGATGGAGAGAGCTGGTGAGGAGAGGAAGGAGAACGGAAATCGAGGGCCGGGCGGCGGCATTGATGACCTGGGGCGGCAGCGACCGACGGCTCCGACGATGGCCGCAGGCAGTCGGACTCGCCGGCGCGGCGGGGAAGAGCAGCGCTCCGGCTCCCTCCCGATCTAGGTCGGATCGAGGAGGAACAGCCTTGGCGGCTGCGAGCGAAGGGGATTTGGCCCGGGCGGGCCTCGGTTGGGCCAGGCGGGCCGTGGGGCTGGTGGAGGCGCTGGGCGCGACGTGGCAGCGTATGATTGGTTGCGCGCGTCGCCGGCAGCGGGCTGGCCGATGGGGGCGCGACAAGTGGCGGCGGTGGAGAGGGCACGCATGGATTTCAAGGAGAGGAGGTGGGAGGCGGCTGGAGGATGATTGGGGCACGGAAATTTAGGAGGAGGGGTAGGTAGCTGCCCAAAATGGAAGGGGAGGAGGTTTATATAGGGCAGGTTCTGGGTTAGGGGGTTTAGGGGGGGTTTCGGACCCTCCGATCGTGATCGGGCGGTTCCGGACGTGAGGAGAGGTAGGCTGGACCTAGGTGGCTGCAAGTGGGTTGTGAAAAATGGGTTGGAGTGAGATGAGAGGAGAGGAGTGCAGCCCGGCAACTGTTTCCGGGACCGAAAACATCCGACGTTTAACCGGCTATATTGCCGCTATAGTTTAACGGTTGGGCTATCAAACGAACTCTGAATGCGATGAAACTTAACAGGCGGTCTATCTACACTATAATAAGACCACACGTCAAATCTCATCCCATTCCGAGAACATTTTCCGGCCACTTATAAAATACTATTTCGGACATGCCGCGGGCGCGTGCAAGTGTGGTTGGTCTCAGAACGGACAACAGAGAGAACTCGGAGAACCCGGACGAATGCAAGTTTTGAAAACGTGATGATGCAATGCACATGATGACATGACAAGATGCAACACGCAAGCAAATGACATGGCAACGACGGCGAATAACTGGAGGACACCTAGCACATCTGTCTCGGGGCGTTACAACAAGCCAGTCTCCAATATATGCACCAGCACAAACTAACAAACACTTGCACACAACGCAAAAAAGGGGTTGTCAATCCCTTCACAGTCATGAACAAGAGTGATATCTAATAGAGATAGGTATAAAAGATAAATAAAAGAGCAAACAAAAGTAAATATAAATAAATTGCAGCAAGGTATTTTTGGGTTTTGGTTTATAGATCTGAAAATATATGATGGAAAATAGACCCGGGGGCCATAGGTTTCACTACAGGCTTCTCTCTTGAAAGAAAAAATATGGTGGGTAAACAAATTACTATTGAGCAATTGATAGAAAAGTGCATAGTTATGATGATATCTAAGGAAATGATCATGAATATAGGCATCACGTCTGTGAAAAGTAGAACGAAACGATTCTGCATCAACTACTATTACTCCACACATCGACCAACCTCTACCTGCATCTAGAGTACTAAGTTCATCAGAACAGAGCAACGCTTTAAGTAAGATTACATGATGTAGAGGGATAAACTCAAGCAATATGATATAAACCCCATCTTTTTATCCTTGATGGCAACTATACAATATGTGCCTTGCTACCCCTACTGTCACTTGGTGAGGACACCGCAAGATTGAACCCAAAACTAAGCACCTCTCCCATTGCAAGGAAAACCAATCTAGTAGGCCAAACCAAACCGATAATTCGAAGAGAAATACAAAGATATCTTAATCATGCATAAAAGATTTCAGAGAAGACTCAAATAATATTCATAAATAATCTGAGCATAAACCCACAATTCATCGGATCTCAACAAATGCACTGCAAAAGAAGATTACGTTAGATAGAACTCCAAGAACACCAAGGAGAACATTGTATTGAAGATAAAAGAGAGAGAAGATGCCATCTAGCTACTAGCTATGGACCCTTAGGTCTATGGTAAACTACTCACGCTTCATCGGAACGGTAGCAAGATCAAATCCCCCATCCGGCAGAGTGCCGGAAAAGGCCCCAAGATGGGATCTCACGGGAACAGAGGCTTGCAGCGGTGGAAAAGTATTTTGGTGGACGCTTTTGATGTTTGGGGAATATTTGAGAATATATAGAGATGGAATTCTGGTTAGGGGACTCCCGAGGGGCCCACAAATAAGCCCCCCGGGTGCGCCCTGAGGGCTTGTGGCCTCCTTGGCACTCTTCTGGCCCTCTCTCCAAGTCTTCTGGGTGTCTTCTGGTCCAAGAAAAATCATCATAATTTTTTATTCTGTTTGGACTCCGTTTGATATTCCTTTTCTATATAAGTCTAAAACAAGGAGAAGCTGGTACTGGGCTCTAGCTGAATAGGTTAGTCCCAAAAATAATATAAAATAGCATATTAATGCATATAAAACATCCAAAACAGATAATATAATAGCATGGAACAACCAAAAATTATAGATACGTTGGAGACGTATCAAGCATCCCCAAGCTTAATTCCTGCTCGTCCTCGAGTAGGTAAATGATAAAAATAGAATTTTTGATTTGAAATGTGATACATCTCCGTCGTATCTATAATTTTTTATTGTTCCATGCCAATATTATACAACTTTCATATACTTTTGGCAACTTTTTATACTATTTTGGGGACAAACATATTGATCCAATGCCCAGTGCCAGTTCTTGTTTGTTGCATGTTTTTTGTTTCACTGAAAATCCATATGAAACGGAGTCCAAACGGGATAAAAACTTACGGAGATTTTTTTTGGAATATATGTGATTTTTGGGAAGAAGAATCAACGCGAGATGATGCCGGAGGGGGCCACGAGGCAGGGGGCGCGCCCGTGACCCTTGTGGCCACCTCGTAAGGCGGTTGGTGCCCTTCTTTCACCGCAAGAAAGCCAATATCCAGATAGAAATCGTGTTAAAATTTCAGCCCAATCGGAGTTACGGATCTCCCGGAATATAAGAAGTGGTGAAAGGCCAGAATCTGAAACGCAGAAGCAGAGAGGGACAGAGAGACAGATCCAATCTCGGAGGGGCTCTTGCCCCTCCGCCGCCATGGAAGCCATGGACCCGGGGGTAAACCCTTCTCCCATCTAGGGGGAAGGTCAAGGAAGAAGAATAAGGATGGGGGCTCTATCCCCCTCTCTCCCGGTGGCACTGGAACACCGCCGGGGCCATCATCGTGTGACGGCGATTGTCGGTGTCAAAACCGGCGGATCTCGGGTAGGGGGTCCCGAACTGTGCATCTAAGGCGGATGGTAACAGGAGGTAGGGGACACAATGTTTTACCAAGGTTCGGGCCCTCTTGATGGAGGTAAAACCCTACGTCCTGCTTGATTAATATTGATGATATGGGTAGTACAAGAGTAGATCTACCACGAGATCGGAGAGGCTAAACCCTAGAAGCTAGCCTATGGTATGATTGTATGTTATCCTACGGACTAAAACCGTCCGATTTATATAGACACCGGAGAGGGCTAGGGTTACTTAAGGTTGGTTACAAAGGAGGAGATATACATATCCGTATTGCCTAGCTTGCCTTCCACGCCAAGTAGAGTCCCATCCGGACACGAGACGAAGTCTTCAATCTTGTATCTTCATAGTCCAACAGTCCGGCCAAAGGATATAGTCCGGCTGTCCGGAGACCCCCTAATCCAGGACTCCCTCAGTAGCCCCCAAACCAGGCTTCAATGATGATGAGTCCGGCGTGCAGTGTTGTCTTCGGCATTGCAAGGCGGGTTCTTCTCCAACTTTCAAGCATTCATAAGCAGTGTCCGGCTCCATAAATGTTGAACCTCTTGGCTTCTGTGCCCAATAAGGGCTATCTCCCATGCGTCGAATGAATACGAGGCGCCAGGGCGTTTTTACATTCGCCCCCCTAGCCAGATAAATAAATTGTCTATTAAAGGGATGGGGATTCTTAGATCCAATCCATATCATCCTCCCCCAGCGAGAATTCATTAGAGCATGCTCTGGAAAGATCCATTCCAGCATGGCCGACCTCCGTAGCTCCTCCTCCCGCCCCCGTAGCCCTAAGCCTGGTGATTGGGAGAGGTGTTCAGTCCCGCACAGTCGATTAGTCGAGCTGCAGACTAAGGGATTTCTCCCTCCGGCGTACATGGTGCTTGTTCGAGCTGGGCTCGCCACCTACAATGGCGAGGGGCAAGTGGAGAACTTTCCTTGTCCCTCCATGGGGGAACGGGTTTGCCTTGTTCCTTACTTACTAAGGGGACTCGGATTTCCAATTCATTCGTTCCTCCGTGGGCTCCTGGAGTTCTACAGCCTCCAACTACACAATCTCACCCCTGCCTCCATCCTACACATCGCCGACTATGTTGCTCTCTGCGAGTTGTTACTGGGCTACGAGGCTCATTTCGAGCTGTGGAAAAGGCTATTTTGCCTTGTCCCTCCCACACATAGGGAATCACTTTATCAAGTGGGCGGAGCCGAAGTATGGCGCATCGCTGATACCGGATATTTGTCTGGTACCCCGAATAATCCGTCCGAAGACTAGCCTTCAGAATGGTTTTATATGGAGGACGTCCCCCTTCCGGACCCTGTTCGGCGGGGTCTACCCGAGTTCAACAATGCTCCTCTGAAGAAGCGCCGAAGTTGGCGCCCACAGAGCCCCCAGGCGGAAGATAACGGAGAAGTCCTTTATCTGATGAACCGGATCAAAGCACTAGCTCGATCCGGATTGACAATAATCGAAGTTATGTTGATTTTCATAATGCGGGGAGTGCAGCCACTCCAATATCATGGGCACCCCTTGTGGTGTTATAACGGGGCGGATGACGCCACCTGCTGCGGGCGTAAGGGTCCGGACAATGCTGCTGCTCTAGCGAAGATTCTGTCCGAACTATTCAAGGGCGAGGAAGAGGAGTTCACCCGCATCAAGCCATGGGATGGATTCTCTATGTACAATCCTCCAAGCTGGGTAAGTTATATTTCCCTGCTCCCATTTTTCACGCATTCTTAGTCATAAGTATTCACCTTGCCACCTTGCGGCAGGAACTGCGAAAAGCCATAAAGGAGGTCAGCAGCCCTTCTCCACAACCAGAGGACCCTGACCGGGCCATCGATTCCAGACTCGAAGAAGATCCGGTTATCTCCGTGGAACTGATAGATCGGCAGTTCTATTAGTTAAGCTGTGACGATGCCCCGGTGGCCATTACAGCCGACTATCCCGGACTGCTCCCTGCGTCGCAGGTAAGAAAAATCAAAAAGTCCCAACTCCAAAACTAGGATCCCCTTTTAGGCACTTCACCCACCATATACACATGGCATCTTTTACAGGAAGGCATTTTGGACGCCCTGCCGAACCCGCGGCAACTCCCAACAAGAGGTGCCGAGGCCGGGTAGGCCAAAAAGGAAGGCGGTCACTCGTGCAGAACCGGGCAATAGCACTGGTTCGTAAGCCCCTTTAGTGCCGGTTCGGTAACCGGCACTAAATTGTAGGCACTAAAGCCCCCCCCTTTAGTACCGGTTCAGCACGAACCAGTGCTAAAGGGCAACCACGTGGCATGAGCCAGCTCTGTGGGCACGTAGGACATTAGTACCGGTTGGTGTTACCCAACCGGTACTAAATGTTTGGGTGTGTTTTGGTTTTATTTTTTATTTTTACTTTAATTTTGTGTTTTCAATTTAATTTAGTGATTATTTTACATTATAATGAGTTGTTAAATCATTAGGTGATTAGTTTGACTGGATGCGTGGATCCTAGCTAAGTCATCAAGTATATGTCATATCCATATTATATATACTTGATCACCTACTTAAGTGATCGAGGTAATATGGATATGGCATATACTTGATCACTTAGCTAGAATCCATCCAGTTGAAACTAATATGCAATTTCTTTCATAAATGATATAATAATTCATCATCATCATCATATTAATTAATATAAAAACTCTTGCATCATATATATCATCACCAATGGTTTTCATAGCAAAGATATCATCGAGTTCAACATGGTAATGATATTATAAGCGTTCATAACACCACAAAAGCAAATCACTCTTTGAGATTAAGTTCAGGACAAAGAACACGGACATGAGAGGACAAGTACTAAGAGCATGAACTAGCTAATTAATCACTCCTGCTGCTCTCTCTCAGGTAAAATAGCATAGAACATGTATAGCTTTGCTTATTCATCATATTGGAGCATGCAGATGAACCTGTCTCCTAATCGTGGGTTGCGCTTCTGATTGCTGCCCCCTAGTACTTCTCTGTGATCGTTCACAACTTTGCTCCAGTCTTTTACTATTAAGCATTCCTCGCTATTAGAAATCCTGAATGCACTAAAGTGCATTGTAGGATATCTTGGCCGTAAGCTAACAACATTCATGGTACCTTTAGTCTCGATCCAATCAGGCACAACATTCATCGGGAGTCCCTGTTGAAGAACATCGTATAGTAACATACTTAGCAACAAAGTTTAGCTTAAAAAAATAATGTATGCAAAAGATGCACTGAGGAGAAATAGTAGAAATCTTACCATCTTTCCTAAATATATGTGACCGTATTCAATACGAACACTATTGGTCGCACATTTTGAGTACTAACATTTCTAAGTGCAGGAAAGAAATTTGTCTTGACAGCATCAAGATCCTCAAGCCATGAAACATAATGACTTGTCTCCTCGCAGTTTAGTTCAGCCCCGGGATAGTGGACGGTCCTGTCTACCAAGCACCGGACATGTTTGCTTGATTGGAAGTAAGCTATCAATATGAATTGAGATCTATTAATTATTCAACTGGTTCAAATAATCTCATATCAAAGACATAAATATGGTTGAGAAACTCACATAATGGTAGAACTGGAGGCGTCTGCACATCGACCCAGAAGTCTCTATTACCTTCAATATCATCTTCCGGACGAATATCAAAGGTGATAACCATATCAGGCTCAAATGCATAAGCCTTGCATAGTGCTTGCCAAGTTTTGCATTCAAAATTCGTGTATGTGTCTGCATTGTATAATTTGACGTTGAAGGTATAACCATGCTCGGTCTTCAAGTAAACTCTTTTTACCTCCATAGTTTCGTTAGGACTGAAACCTATCTTATCCAAGACAAAAATTCTTGCATGGCAGGGGATACGCTAGTAGAATAGTGAAAAATTAAAATTAAAAGTTGAAGCAAATGAAGCATAAGTCATGCTTAATTATGAAAAAAGACTTGTCGTTGTGACTTACTATATCCACTTCGAAGTTCTCATCCAGCTTGATGCTGAAGCGTCTATCATCAACTAGAAAATTTCTGCCGCACAGGCCGCGCTGGTCTTCGCAGTATTCGCACATAATGAAATCGTGTTCGTCGTCAGACGACATTCCTATGTTCATAGGTGAAACATTAAACACTTATTAGTTCTATTAATTCAAATAATTCTATTAATTCAACTAGTTCAACTAATTAATTGAACTAATTCAACTAAGCACTTACGAAGAATATACCTAATTAATTGAACTAATTCAACTAACTAGTTCAACTAATTAATTCAACTAAACCAGTTCTATTAATTTTCTTACTAAAAATAAGGTAGCTAGTTCTATATAATAAAATGTTAATTAGATAATGAAATCTCATATAACTAAATTAAATATATATCTAACATATAATTTATATCTAATTCATCAAACATTTGACATTAATATCTAACATATGTTCATATATAGGTGAAACATTAAACACTTACTAGTTCTATTAATTCAACATTCTAACATTATTATCTATGTAATTTATCTAACATTAATCTAAACAACAAAAAATACAAAATAAATAAAAACAATGTGCGTGTGTGTATGTGTGTGTGTGTGGTGTGTGGTGTGTGTGTGTGTCTGTCTGTGTGTGTGTGTACGAGCGGGGGGCGGTGGCATACGGGCGGTGGCGGGCGACGATGGGGACGGGCGCGGCGGGCGAGAGGCGGCGGCGACGGGCGCGGCGCGCGGGGGCGACGGTGGTGACGGCGACGACGGGTGGCGGGGGCGACGGTGCGGTGACGGCGACGACAGGTGGCGTGGGCGACGGCGGTGACGGCGACGACGGGCGGCGGGGGCGGCGAGGGCGGCACGCGATGGGCGACGGGCGTGGCGAAGAAGTTGGATCGAGAAGAAGTACTGGTGGTCAATGAAACTGATTTTTTTGTAAGTGCCATATATATAGGAGGGGTCTTTAGTACCGGTTGGAGCCACCAACCGGTACTAAAGGCCAATTTTCGCCAGGCCAAGGGGCGGGAAACGACCCCTTTAGTACCGGTTCGTGCCACGAACCGGTACTAAAGACACCCCCCCCCCTTAGTACCGGTTGGAGCCACCAACCGGTACTAATGGTTGTGCGCTGCCACCAGCGGTGCACAACGTTTAGTCCCACCTCGTCGAGCGAAGGGCAGCCGCACTGGTTTATAGACCCAGCCGCGGCTGCTCCTTCGAGCTTCTCTATATAGCAGGCTTCTGGGCCTAACTAGGGCACGCTGTCCTGTGAGTCTGCTGGCCCTTCTGGGCCTGCATTTGCACACCCTAGGTCTGGCAGGCCCACTGGGCAGCGCGCCAACAAATTTTTATATAGTTTTTTCTTTTTTGCATTATTTATTTTCTTCTATTTATTTTTGAGTAATTTTTATATAGTTTTTTTCTTTTCTGCATTATTTATTTTCTTCTATTTATTTTTGAGTAATTTTTTGTATAGTTTTTTTCTTTTCTGCATTATTTCTTTTCTTCTATTTATTTTCTTCTATTTCCAGTTTGTACACGAAGTGCGTCCAGTTTTTGCCGTGACCCTCTCTACTCTTTCGCACATGCTATGCGGGTGAAATGATGATACCATGCCAAGTTTCAACATTTTCAGAATTCATTTTGTAGTGATTTTCAATTTCACGGTCATTTAGCTCTCTAAACAATTAGGTAAATGACCGAAAAACAACAAATGATGTCAGAACATGTTGGAAATTGATGATGTCGCTTTGAATGCTGCATACTGAACACAAAAGAAGTCTGGAGTTCAAATAAGTTTAAAAAACATTGAAGTGCCCATGTAACAGATGAGTTCTCGTCTGAAACCCTGATACTCCGAAAGAGTTTGTCCAGTTTGTACACGAAGTGCGTCTAGTTTTTGCCGTGACCCTCTCTACTCTTTCGCACATGCTATGCGGGTGAAATGATGATACCATGCCAAGTTTCAACATTTTCAGAATTCATTTTGTAGTGATTTTCAATTTCACGGTCATTTAGCTCTCTAAACAATCCCCGCTCCGTGGTTGTCGTCTTTCTCAAAATGTAATGACGCCCGCGTTTCTTTAACAGAAAGAACGCTCGCCGGAATATGTCCGGCGATGCTGCCAATCAAGCTTCCACCAGTCGGGCGCCAGGACCGGACATAGAGGCGGAAGGCGATATGGGGGCAGGCATCGGATAATCCCCCGACAGAGGATGCGGATAGATTGTCCGCTACAAACTCAGAAGTGGAAAGCGCCATGAATCATAGGCGCCGCCGGGCCATACTCCGCGACGCTTGTTTCTCACCAGAGGCGTTCGACGCCTTCAATTCTGGAGAGGCGTACCTCTGTGCTGCTCAAGATGGTTTAACCAGAGCCACAGATCATTATGTAAAGGATGTACGGTTGAGTAAATCTGACAATTTATATGTATCAGTAGCCCCTGAGACTTGAAACAGTTAGCAGAACTGATTTAAGGATCATCTATAATGTGCAGGTTCTTATAGAGAAGAATACTAGGTTGTCCCAGGAGCTGGAGGAATGCAAGACCCAACTGGGGCCGCTTTTGCCGCATTGCAGGAACAGAAAAAGCCTCCCGCTGGTAACATTTACTTTAAAGAATGGTGGTTACCATATAGTGTGCGGCGTGTCTGCAGATCTAACAATTGATTTTGCAGATGAGTCCGGAGAAAGTCCGGGGGACCAGCATGTTATGCGACAGTTAGAAGCTGGCAAACGCGTTCTGAGTAAGGTTATGCTGGAGAAAAACAGTCTCCAAGATGCCAATGTTAATCTGAGCATTGAACTAAAAGACGTTCGGGGCCAGCTTGCGGACTCCGAGAAGGAGAATAAGCGGCTTTGGCACGGCATTTTTGGTAAGTGCTTGAACGAATCCTGCTAAAGGAGTTCGACGAAGAAGTCGACTAACAGCGTTATGTCTGTAGGTATGCTGAGGGGTCGTCCCGCGGAGGAAATGCCCGGGTCTGCGGGTGATCTTCTGTTTGAGCTATCACATCTGCACGAACAAGTTCGACAGGTGATGCAGGGCGTTGCCCAGGCCTTGTGGCCGTCTGTCTCCCTGCCAGAAGGCATTGCAGAGCTTGCGGAGAAGCTGAAGGGAGCACGGCGGCGCTTCCGTTTCTGGAAGATATCAGCCTGCCGACAGGGTGCCAGAGAAGCCTGGGCCATGGTGAAGACATGGTATACCAAGGCAGACCCGAATCACATGGCCGAGGTCGAACCTGTGGGGCCCGACGGAAAAGAGATCCCCGTTAGCTTAGTTTATGGGCAAGTCGAATTAGCCGCAAAGTATTCTCAACAGGATTGTAAGATGGACCGCCTGTTGGATGGTATAGAGGAGGAATTTAGTCAGTCCACATGACTATGTAATTAAAGTGACATGTATAATGCCTTCTAGCCGGATTGTAGATCATTTGTCGTTGCGGACCTTTTCGCTTCAACCTCCGGGCCCGATAGTCCGGAGTGAATCCGAATACCCGCTCAGTTATATAAAACCGGGGTATGTGTGGAGACCAGGCGTAGGGGTCATTAGTGCTTTATCAGACAAGTGCCCAACTAGTTATGTTATATTACATGGGTAGTAAGAAACATCTTCCAGGGAGAATAAATCCGTTAAGGGTTCCTTTCCCTGGGTAAGCATGCCCTAAAGTGCATGTCCGGACTGCGATAAGAAACGCAGGAAAAGCATCTGGGGGCAGATATGGACAATAAATAAAAATCATCTTTTGTTCACCGACCGAATATTCCCTTAAGAATGCTAGCTTTCGGCTTCACCCAGTCTGAGGTACACATCCGGCTGATCGGGCAGTAACAATCACAAAGGCGCTCCCCTTATGCCCTAGCCGAATTAACGAGAACGTAGGGCATAAATAAAATAGCCAGACAACCCAGCTTGGCCAAAACTTAAGTCATATCGATGCATATAATGGTGAAAAAAGGTACATGCGGAAGTAGAACACATGTGTTGGGCATGAAGCCCGGATAAATAATTTAAGCTTCTGTGAAAGAAGCCCCCAGGTATGAAGAGTGCGGCTAGCGCATCTGTAATGTGCAAACAGGGCACAAGGTGACCCCTGAAGGCCTAGAGAAATAAGAAAAGAAAGAAAGAAAGGAAAACAAGACAGATAATGTATTTGTGAAAAAATGGACAAAGGGAGGGGACTAACATAGAGTCCGGTGCTAGGCGTAGAATCTTCGGAGCCTGGCCGCATTCCATGGGTTCGGCTCGAGTCAACTAGTCGATGCATCCCGCAGTCGGTACGCTCCACCGGTCAGAACTTGGTCAATAATGAAGGGACCTTCCCATTTGGGCTCGAGCTTGTTGTTTTTTCTTATCCGGCAGGCGTAGAACTAGTTCGCCAACGTTATAAGTTTTGGCTTGTACTTATCTGCTTTGGTATCTGCGATCCTGTTGCTGGTAAAATGCGGAACAGGCTTTGGCTACGTCGCGCTCCTCCTCCAAGGTGTCCAAACTGTCCTGCCGATCGAGCTCGGCTTCTCTTTCTTCGTACATGCGCACTCTAGGTGAGTCATGAATTATGTCACAGGGCAAGACTGCCTCTGCGCCGTACACCATAAAGAAGGGTGTATATCCGGTACTACGATTCAGCGTGGTCCGCAGCCCCCAGAGTATGGAGTCGAGCTCCTCTACCCAGTGCGTGTTAGACTCCGTTAAGGAACGCACTAATCTAGGTTTAATTCCGCTCATTATAAGACCGTTTGCTCGCTCGACTTGACCGTTGGTTTGTGGGTGATAGACTGAGGCATAATCCATAGCTTGATGCCCATTTTGCTGCACCAGAGTTTTACCTCGTAGGTCGTGAAGTTCGTGCCATTATCAGTGATGATGCTGTGGGGGACGCCATAACGGTGTACAACCCCGGATATGAAATCTATCACCGGTCTGGATTCGACTGTTTTAACTGGTTTGGCCTCTATCCATTTGGTGAATTTATCCACCATGACCAATAAGTATTTTTTCTTATTGGTTCCCCCTTTAAGGGGTCCAACCATGTCAAGCCCCCAGACCGCAAAGGGCCATGTAATGGGGATTGTTTGGAGGGCGGTGGGTGGCATGTGGCTTTGATTTGCAAAGAGCTGGCAACCGGCGCAATGTTGGACCAAGTCCTGTGCGTCTGCTTGGGCTGTTCGCCAATAGAATCATGTACGGAAGGCCTTGCTTACAAGAGCCCGGGCTGCGGCGTGATGACCACCGAGTCTGGTGTGAATTTCTGCAAAAAGATTCTGCCCATCCTCTTTAGAGATGCACCTTTGAAGGACTCCGGTAGTGCTTTTCTTGTACAATTCTCCCTCATGGACCCTGTAGGCCTTGGATCGCTGCACTATGCAGCGTGCCTCATTTTGGTCCTCCGGAAGTTCCTGTCTAGTTAGGTAGGCCAGGAATGGTTCTGTCCACGGGGCAATAATGGCCATTATTTCGTGGGCTGACGGTGTTATTTTGATGGCGGAGCCTCCAATTGTGTCAGAGAGTTCGGTATCGGGTATTTTGGTCGCGTCCGGACTGTTGTTACCGGTGTCCCCTTCCCATACTACGGATGGCTTAAAAGCCATTCCAAAAGTATGTTGGGGGGACCGCATCGCATTTTGCGCCAATGCGGGCGAGGATATCCGCCGCCTGGTTGTTTTCCCGAGCCACATGGTGAAATTCGAGTCCCTCGAACTGAGCTGACATTTTTAGGACGGCGTTTCGATAGGCCGCCATTTTCAGATCCTTGGCGTCAAAATCTCCGTTTATTTGGGATAGTGCGAGGTTTGAATCCCCACACACCTCTAGGCGTTGAATGCCAATGGAGACTGCCATCCGAAGGCCATGCAACAAAGCTTCGTATTCGGCTGCATTGTTGGAGTCTGTATACAATATTTGCAATATGTACAGAACGGTATCTCCGGTTGGGGACGTCAGGACGACGCCAGCCCCTAGACCGGCCAGCATTTTAGAACCGTCTAAGTGCATGATCCAATTGGAGTATGCGCCATACTCTTTAGGGAGTTCGGCCTCCGTCCATTCGGCGATGAAGTCGGCCAGTACTTGCGATTTAATGGCTCGACGAGGTTTGTATGTTATGTCGAATGGGAGGAGCTCAATGGCCCATTTGGCAATCCGGCCCGTAGTGTCGCGGTTGTTGATAATATCATTAAGTGGCACTTCGGAGGCTACTGTAATCGAACACTCTTGAAAGTAGTGTCGCAGTTTCCGCGATGCCATGAATACCGCACATGCTATTTTTTGGTAATGCGGGTACCGTGATTTGCATGGAGTGAGGACAGTGGATACATAGTATACCGGCCTTTGAAGAGGGAATTTGTGTCCGTCCACTTCCCGTTCGACAACGAGCACCGCGCTTACAACTTGATGAGTTGCCGCAATGTACAACATCATTGGTTTGCCGATGTTTGGTGCGGACAGGATCGGGTTGGTTGCCAGAATGGCCTTTATTTCTTCCAATCCGGCTGTGGCCGCATCCGTCCACTCGAAGTGTTCGGTGCACCGAAGGAGGCGATAAAGGGGTAAAGCCTTTTCTCCCAAGCGGGAGATAAAGCGGCTTAGAGCCGCCACGCACCCAGTTAGCTTCTGGATTTGTTTGAGGTCTGTTGGGGTAGCCAACTGTGACAACGCTCGGATTTTGGCCGGATTAGCTTCAATACCTCGACTGGAGACAATGAATCCCATGAGCTTTTTGGCTGGTATGCCAAAAACGCATTTTTCCGGATTGAGCTTGATGTCATATGTTCGGAGGTTGTCGAATGTGAGCCTCAAGTCGTCTATCAAAGAGTCGACGTGTTTGGTTTTGACGACCACATTGTCTACGTATGCCTCTACTGTTTTGCCGATTTGTTTCTCTAGACATGTCTGAATCATGCGCTGATATGTTGCACCGGCGTTTTTGAGCCCAAAAGGCATTGTGTTAAAACAGAAGGGACCGTATGGTGTGATGAATGCCGTTGCGGCTTGGTCGGACTCCGCCATCTTGATTTGGTGGTAACTGGAGTATGCATCGAGGAAACACAATGACTCATGTCCTGTAGTGGCATTAATGATTTGATCGATGCGTGGGAGGGGAAAGGGATCCTTTGGGCAAGCTTTACTGAGGTCTTTGAAGTCGACACAAAGGCGCCAGGATTTGTCCTTCTTTGGTACCATCACCAGGTTTGCTAGCCAGTCCGGGTGTTTTATTTCTTTGATGAATCCGGCCTCCAATAACTTGGCTAGTTCCTCTCCCATGGCATGTCTCTTGCGTTCAGAGAAACGCCGAAGAGCTTGCTTGACCGGCTTGAATCCCTTTAGGATATTGAGGCTATGCTCGGCCAGCCTGCATGGGATTCCTGGCATGTCCGAATATGTCCCAGTTCTCGCACAGGAACTCTCATAGTGCGGCGTCCACAGCGGGTCTTAGATGTGCCCCAATGGAGGCTGTTTTTGTAGGGTCCATTGGGTGGACTTGGAATTTGACTATCTCATCCGCTGGTTTAAAAGAGGTGGACTTGGATCTCTTGTCGAGTATCACATCATCCCTGTCCACTATGGAGCGTAGCGCGGTTAATTCCTCGGCCGAGAGGGCTTCGGATAATGCCTCGAGGACCAATGCGGCTGTTTTGTTTTCGGCGCAGAGTGCTGTGTCCGGATCACTGGCGAGAATGATTATTCCGTTGGGCCCGGGCATTTTAAGCTTCATGTACCCGTAATGGGGTACGGCTTGGAAGATTGTGAACGCCTCCCGTCCTAAAAGAGCGTGATAGCCACTGCTGAACGGGGCCACTTGGAATGTAATTTCTTCAAACCTGTAATTGTCCGGCGTGCCAAATACCACATCTAGTGTGATTTTCCCAGCACAGCGTGCTTCCCGACTGGGGATAATTCCTCTGAAGGTTGTGCTACTTTGCTCGATGCGGTTCCAGTCTATTTCCATCTTTTGGAGAGTTTCCTCGTAGATGAGGTTTACTCCGCTACCGCCGTCCATGAGTACCGTGGTGAGTCGAAAGCCGTCCATGATTGGACTGAGGACCAGTGCGGCTGGTGCTCGGGCTGTTCGGAACTTAGGTTCATCACTGGCATTGAAGGTAATAGCCGTGTCACTCCATGGATTTGTTGCTGCTACGTGGCAGATTTCGGCCATGCTGCGAAGTGTTCGCTTGCGCCTATTATTTGACGCAAAGGTTTCGAACACTGTTAACACCGTATCGTTGTCCACTGGGTGGTGCTCTGTGGTATGTGGGATAAGAAGATCCTCGCCACTTTTGGCCACCTGCCGGAGTATCCCACAAGCTTTAAGGTTGTGCGTTGGTATTATATTCGTCGTGCTATGAATTTTGCAGGGTCCGTTGAGCCATCCCTCCAGTACGGTTCCTTGCCTTGTAGAGGGTTTTTGCTTTTTGGTAGTTAACCCGGGTGTATTGTGATGATGCACCCTTTTATTTCAGACTGGGTTTGTGTTTAGGGCCGGATTATCCCAAAAGTTTGTTTCGGTTTTCCAGGCACTTTCCATCGCACAGTACTATCGTACTATGGACGCCAAGTCAGCAAAGCGTGTTATCTCATGGCGATTTATAGCATTAAGGGTTCCCTTGTCCGTGCAATTATTGCAGAAAAATAAGATTGCGTCTTCCTCACGACAGTCCTTAACCTTGTTCATCGCAAGGAGGAATCTGGCCCAGTAATGATGTACTGTTTCCTGGGGCTCTTGCCTGATGTGGGAAAGATCGCTTGTGTTTGGGTGGGTGGGTGGTATTGAATCCGAACCCCTACCCGATCTGGGATCTAGGGGCCGAGGAGTTTCCAATTTTGGAAGTTCCGGCTCCGGGGTGTTACCCGCTAATCCTGGTCCGCTGTCTGACTCTAAGTTCAGGGATTGGATGTTGTCCTCCCGCGAACGGGCGTCCGGCTCGGAGAGCACGGAAATCCGGACATAGTTGGTCCTCAGGATAGAGGATAGGTCACCACATTGTTCCTCCACCACTGCAATATGATGGGTGATCGGTGGAGAATTAATCTCCCTTTGATCGGGTTTGAGCCCAATCCGATCATAGTCCATAGCGACTCCCAAGGCAGCGATGCGATCCAAGAGCTCGTTTAAGGAGGAGAGCTCCATTGGATCCATATTTTTGGCGAGTGCCGATTTGACGTGGAGGCTGTTTTCGATGACCCGAGAATTCATCGTCGGCGCGGCGGCCGAACAGGCGGTCATGATGAACCCGCCTAGCCAGAGAGTTTGGCCGACAGCCAAAGCTCCCCCAACAGTAGTAGCGTCTTTAAAGACGAGACGAGACATCCTTCCTTCTGGCGAAGGCACAGAGGAACTCTCAATGAAAGCACCAATGTCGGTGTCAAAACCAGTGGATCTTGGGTAGGAGGTCCCAAACTGTGCGTCTAAGGCGGATGGTAACAGGAGGCAGGGGACACAATGTTTTATCCCAGGTTCCGGCCCTCTTGATGGAGGCAAAACCCTATGTCCTGCTTGATTAATATTGATGATATGGGTAGTACAAGAGTAGATCTACCACAAGATCGGAGAGGCTAAACCCTAGAAGCTAGCCTATGGTATGATTGTATGTTGTCCTACGGACTAAAACCCTCCGTTTTATATAGACACCAGAGAGGGCTAGGGTTACACAAGGTTGGTTACAAAGGAGGAGATATACATATCCGTATTGCCTAGCTTTCCTTCCACGCCAAGTAGAGTCCCATCCGGACACGAGACAAAGTCTTCAATCTTGTATCTTCATAGTCCAACAGTCTGGCCAAAGGATATAGCCCGGCTGTCCAAAGACCCCCTAATCCAGGACTCCCTCAGCAATCTACACTAACACCTCCGTCATCTTCACCAACATCTTCATCACCTTCCCCCATCTATCCACAGCGGTCCACTCTCCCGCAACCCGTTGTACCCTCTACTTGAACATGGTGCTTTATATTCTTGCAAACCTATCCCGTTACACCTACAAAGTACTTCTAGTTTTATACTTGTTCTAGGTAGAGCGAACGTCAAGCGTGCGTAGAGTTGTATCAGTTGTCGATAAAACTTGAGGGAATATTTATTCTACCTTTAGCTCCTCGTTGGATTTGACTCTCTTACTTATCGAAACAAGCTACAATTGATCCCCTATACTTGTGGGTTATCAAGACCTTTTTCTGGCGCCGTTGCCGGGGAGTTATAGCGTGGGGTGAATATTCTCATGTGTGTTTGTTTGCTTTATCACTAAGTAGTTTTTATTTTGTGCTCTTGTTTTCTATCTTTAGTTATGGGGAGGAAACGCAAAATACCAAAAAAAATAGTGGTACCTACTGAACCAATGGTTGAAGAACCACTCAAAATCTATCACACTACTGAAGCTTTTTACTTGGATCATCTTCGATCCCTATGTTCTCGGCTGAAACCCCAACTAGCTTAGTTGAGGGCAAATCTTTAGATTAGCATGCTTGTTATGTTCGACGCTGCATATCTGAAAAAGGGAAACTTTTACTGGATCAAATTCATCGTTTGCAATGCTATGCTTGGAATTTATGTGAAATATACGATTTTACTTATTGTTCTGAAGACCCTAAGAAACACCTTTCGTACCAATGTGAGTTTAGTGATAATGGAACGTATCTTCATACGCTAAGTGTGTTTATAATTACTATGATGTTCAACAAATTGAAGAATTTGTTGCTTTTAAGGGTGCTTACGAAATTGCTTCTTTGATTGGAAAGTATGATGCTACTCTTTACAAATCTGAAAACTTTGCCATACTTAAATATTGTTACGATAATTATGCTTCTAATGCCTATGTTAAACCATATATTGAGGACTCCTCCGCTATCCAAGAAGAGACTAATATTTTGCAGGAGTCTATGGAAGAAGGAATTGATGAAAATGTGGGCTCATTGCATGAAAAAGATGATGAGGAGAGCGAAGAACAAAAGGGGGAAGAGCGGATTAGCTACCCGTGCCCACCTTCTAATGAGAGTAACTCTTAAACTCATACATTGTTTAATTTCCCTTCGAATTTACCGAAGGATGAATGCTATGATGATTGTTATGATCCCATTGACTCTTTTGAAATATCCCTTTTTGATGATGCTTGTTATGCTTGTGGCCAAGATGCCAATATGAATTATGCTTATGGAGATGAACTTGCTATAGTTCCTTATGTTAAACATGAAATTGTTTCTATTGCACCCATGCATGATAGTCCTATTATCTTTTTGAATTCTCTCGACTAAACTATATCGGAGAAGTTTGCCTTTATTAAGGATTATATTGATGGGTAGCATTTTACCGTTGCACATGATAATTTTTATGAATATAATATGCATGTGATTGCTGCTCCTACTTGCAATTATTATGAGAGAGGAACTACATCTCCACCTCTCCATGTTTCCAATATGGTAAAATTGCAAGAAACTGTTTATACTATGCATTGGCCTTTACTATGTGTGCATGAATTGTTCTTTTATGACATGCGGATGCATAGGTAGAGAGTTAGACTTCGTTGTTGCATGATATATGTTACTTTCTACTCACTACTAAATCACAAATCATTGTTAATTAAAATTGGCTTTGATATACCTTGGGATCCGGGTGGATCCATTACTTGAGCATTATATGCCTAGCTTAATGGATTTAAAGAAAGCGCTGCCAGGGAGACAACCCAGAAGTTTTAGAGAGTCATTTATTTCTGTTGTGTGCTTTTATAAACTTTAAAAATAACAATAATGTGCCAAGATTTGCCTTTAGGATGTTTACATTGCTTGTTGGTTTGTGCGGTGCAAAATAGAAACTTTGGCTGTAGTGTGTGATTTTACATTTTTTACTGGAACGTCAAATGGTTCAGAAACTTTTTGAACTGTCTTTATATATTTTTTTCCTAATTTTTCAGAATTTTTGGAGTACCAGAAGTATGGTGAATGTTCTGATTACTACAGACTGTCCTATTTAAGACAGATTCTGTTTTTGATGCATAGTTTGCTTGTTTTGATGAAACTATCGATTTCTATCAGTGGATTAAGCCATGGAAAAGTTATATTACAGTACATACAGTGCAAAAACAAAATATGAATTGGTTTGCAACAGTAAGTATAGTAGTGATTTGCTTTATTATACTATCGAATCTTACCGAGCTTTCTGTTGAGTTTTGTGTGGATGAAGTGATCAAAGATCAAGGAGGTCTCGACATGAGGAGAAGGAGGAGAGGAAAGAGCTCAAGCTTGGGGGTGCCCAAGGCACCCCAAGTAAATATTCAAGGAGAATCAAGCATCTAAGCTTGGGGATGCCCTGGAAAGCATCCCATCTTGCTTCAACAAGTATCAGTATGTTTTCGGTTTCGTTTCGTTCATATGATATGTGCAAATCTTAGAGCGTCTTTTACATTTAGTTTTCACTTTTCTTTGATGCACCATGCTGGTATGAGATAGTCCATGGTTGATTTGTAGAATGCTCTTTGCACTTCACTTATATCTTTTGAGTATGGCTTTATAGAATGCTTCATGTGCTTCGCTTATATCATTTGAAGTTTGGATTGCCTATTTCCTTACACATATAAAACCACCATTTGTAGAATGCTCTTTTGTTTCACTTATATTTGTTAGAGCATGGGCATATATTTTGTAGAAAGAATTAAACTCTCGTGCTTCACTTATATGAATTTAGAGAGTTGACAGGAATTGGTCATTCACATGGTTAGTCATTAAATCCTACATAAAACTTGTAGATCACTGGATATGATATGTTTGATTCCTTGCAATAGTTTTGTGATATAAAGATGGTGATATTAGAGTCATCCTAGTGGGTAGTTGTGGATTGTAGAAATAATTGTGTTGAAGTTTGTGATTCCTGTAGCATGCACGTATGGTGAACCGTTATGTAAGGAAGTTGGAGCATGAGGTATTTATTGATTGTCTTCCTTATGAGTGGCGGTCGGGGATGAGCGATGGTCTTTTCCTACCAATATATCCCCCTAGGAGCATGCGTGTAGTACTTTGTTTCGATGACTAATAGATTTTTGCAATAAGTTAGTGAGTTCTTTATGACTAATGTTGAGCACATGGATTATACGCACTCTCACCCTTCCATCATTGCTAGCCTCTTCGGTACCGTGCATTGCCCTTTCTCACCTTGAGAGTCGATGCAAACTTCGCCGGTGCATCCAAACCCCGTGATATGATACTCTCTATCACACATAAGCCTCCTTATATCTTCCTCAAAACAGCCACCATACCTACCTATCATGGCATTTCCATAGCCATTCCGAGATATATTGCCATGCAACTTCCATTATCTTCATATACATGACTTGAGCGTCATTGTCATATTGCTTTGCATGATCGTAAGATAGCTAGCATGATGTTTTCATGGCTTCTCTATTTTTTGATGTCATTGATACGCTAGATCATTGCACATCCCAGTACACCGCCGGAGGCATTCATATAGATTCATATCTTTGTTCTAGTATCGAGTTGTAATATTGAGTTGTAAGTAAATAAAAGTGTGATGATCATGATTATTAGAACATTGTCCCATGTGAGGTTATCAAAATAAAAGTGGCCAGAGAAGCCCCAAAAAGAGAGAGAGAGAGAGAGAGAGAGAGAGAGAGGCCAAAGAAGCCTACAAAAAAAGAGAAAAAAATAAAAATAAAAAATGAGAGAAAAGAGAGAAGGGACAATGTTACTATCCTTTTACCACACTTGTGCTTCAGAGTAGCACCATGTTCTTCATATAGAGAGTCTCTTGAGTTATAACTTTCATATACTAGTGGGATTTTTCATTATAGAACTTGGCTTGTATATTCCAACGATGGGCTTCCTCAAGTGCCCTAGGTCTTCATGAGCAAGGGAGTTGGATGCACACCCACTTAGTTTCAGTTTGAGCTTTCATACACTTATAGCTCTAGTGCATCTGTTGCATGGCAATCCCTACTCCTCGCATTGACATCAATTGATGGGCATCTCCATAGCCCATTGATTAGCCGCATTGATGTGAGACTTTCTCCCTTTTTGTCTTCTCCACACAACCTCCACCATCATATTCTATTCCACCTATAGTGTTATATCCATTGCTCACGCTCATGTATTGTGTGAAAGTTGAAAAGGTTTGAGAACATCAAAAGTATGAAACAATTGCTTGGCTTGTCATCGGGGTAGTGCATGATTTGAATACTTTGTGTGGTGAAGATGGAGCATAGCCAGACCATATGATTTTGCAAGGATAACTTTCTTTGGCCATGTTATTTTGAAAAGACATGATTGCTTTATTAGTATGCGTGAAGTATTATTGTCTTAATGTCGAATGATAGACTATTTCTTTGAATCACTTGTGTGTTAATATCCATGCCATAATTAGATTCCATGATCAAGTTTATGCTAGGTACGTAGCATTCCACATCAAAAATTATATTTTTTATCATTTACCTACTCGAGGACGAGCAGGAATTAAGCTTGGGGATGCTGATACGTCTCCGTCGTATCTATAATTTTTGATTGTTCCATGCCAATATTATACAACTTTCATATACTTTTGTCAACTTTTTATACTATTTTGGGGACTAACATATTGATCCAGTGCCCAGTGTCAGCTCTTGTTTGTTGCATGTTTTTTGTTTCACAGAAAATCCATATGAAACGATGTCCAAATGGGATAAAACTTACAGCGGTTTTTTTGGAATATATGTGATTTTTGGGAAGAAGAATCAACGCGAGAGGATGCCCGAGGGGGCCACGAGGCAGGTGTGGGCGCGCCCCTGACCCTCGTGGCCACCCCGTAAGGCAGTTGGTGCCCTTCTTTCGCCGCAAGAAAGCCAATATCCGGATAAAAATCATGTTAAAATTTCAGCCCAGTCGAAGTTACAGATATCCGGGAATATAAGAAACGATGAAATGCCAGAATCTGAAATGCAAAAACCGAGAGAGACAGAGAGACATATCCAATCTCGGAGGGGCTCTCGCCCCTCCGCCGCCATGGAAGCAATGGACCAGTGGGTAAACCCTTCTCCCATCTAGGGGGAAGGTCAAGGAAGAAGAAGAAGTAGGGGGGCTCTCTCCCCCTCTCTCCTGGTGGCGCCGGAACGCCGCCGGGGCCATCATCGTGTGACGGCGATCTACACCAACACCTCCGTCATCTTCACCAACATCTTCATCACCTTGCCCCATCTATCTATAGTGGTCCACTCTCCCGCAACCTGATGTACCCTCTACTTGAACATGGTGCTTTATGTTTCATATTATTATCCAATGATGTGTTGCCATCCTATGATGTTTGAGTAGATTTTCATTATCCTATGGGTAATTAGTGAATTGCTATGATTGGTTTAATTTGCTTGTGGTTATGTTGCTGTCCTTTGGTGCCCATCATATGAGCGCATGCGTGGATCACACCATAGGGTTAGTTGTATGTTGATAGGACTATGTATTGGAGGGCAAGAGTGACAGAAGCTTCAACCTTGCATAGAAATTGATGCATACGGGATTGAAGGGGGGCCAGTATATCTTAATGCTATGGTTGGGTTTTACCTTAATGAATGTTAGTAGTTGCGGATGCTTGCTAATAGTTCCAATCATAAGTGCATGGAATTCCAAGTCAGGGATGACATGCTAGTAGTGGCCTCTCCCACATAAAACTTGCTATTCGTCTAGTAAACTAGTCAATTGCTTAGGGACAATTTCGCAACTGCTACCACCACCTTTCCACACTCACTATACTAACTTTATTGCTTCTTTACCTAAAACAGCCCCTAGTTTTTATTTACGTGCTCTTTATATTCTTGCAAACCTATCCCGTTACACCTACAAAGTAGTTCTAGTTTTATACTTGTTCTAGGTAAAGCGAACGTCAAGCATGCGTAGAGTTGTATCGACGGTCGATAAAACGTGAGGGAATATTTGTTCTACCTTTAGCTCCTCGTTGGGTTCGACACTCTTACTTATCGAAAGAGGCTACAATTGATCCCCTATACTTGTGGGTTATCAAAATGCTAACTAGCATATTTATCAATGCAATCTTCTTTATTGTGGCAAGAATAGTCAGATCCATAAAATTCAAAGCAATAGTTTAATATTCTCATAAAAATAATAATACTTCGAGCATACTAATAAAGAAATCATGTCTTCTCAAAATAACATGGCCAAAGAAAGTTATCCCTACAAAATCATATAGTCTATCTATTCTCCATCTTCATCACCCAAAAGTATTTCATCATGCACAACCCCGATGACAAGACAAGCAATTGTTTCATACTTTTGGTGTTCTCAAACTTTTTGAACTTTCACGCAATACCTGAGCATGAGCCATGGATATAGCACTATAGGTGGAATAGAATATGGTGGTTGTGGAGAAGACAAAAAGGAAGGAGAAAGTATCATCTCAACAAGGCAAATTAATGGGCTATGGAGATGCCCATCAATTGATATCAATGCAAGTGAGTAGGGATTGCCATGCAACAGATGCACTAGAGCTATAAGTGTACAAAATCTCAAAAAGAAACTATGTGGGTGTGCATCCAACTTGCTTGCTCATGAATACCTAGGGAAATTTGGGGAAGTCCATCATTGGAATATACAAGCCAAGTTCTATAATGAAAACTTCCCATTAGTATATGAAAGTGAAAAAATAGGAGACTCTCTATCATGAAGAGAATGGTGCTATTGCGAAGCACAAGTGTGGAAAAGGGTAGTAACATTGTCTCTTCTCTCTTTTTCTCTCACTATTTTTTGTTTTGGGATCTTTGTCCTATTTTTTGAGGTCTCTTTAGCCTCTTTTTTATTTTGGGATCTTTGGCCTCTTTTATTTTATAAACCTCACATGGGACAATGCTCTAATAATGATGACCGTCACACTTTTATTTACGTACAACTCAAGAATTACAACTCAGGAACAAGGATATGACTCTATACGAATGGCTCATGCATATGAGGACAATATGACAATGATGGTATGTGTTATAATAAAACGGAACGGTGGATGTAGCATGGCAATATATCTCGGAATGGCTATGGAGATGCCATAATAGGTAGGTATGGTGGTTGTTTGGAGGGAGGGTAAATGGTGGCTTTAATGCACCGACAAAAGTTGCGCGGTACTAGAGAGGCTTGCAATGGTGGAAGGGTGAGAGTGTGTATAATCCATGGACTCAACATTAGTCATAAAGAACTCACATACTTATTGCAAAAGTTTATTAGCCATCGAACCAAAGTACTAATATGCGTGCTCCCAGGGGAGAGGTTGGTAAGAGTTAACCATCACGTGCTCCCGACCTCCACAAAAAGGATGACAATCAAGAAAATAAATCATGCTTCGACTTCATCACATAACGGATCACCATACGTGCATGCTATGGGAATCACAAACTTTAACGCAAGTATTTCTACCAATCCACAATTACTCACTAGCATGACTCCAATATCACCATCTTTATATATCAAAACAAATGCAAAGAATCAAACTTCTCATATATTCAACGCTCTTATATGAAAGTTTTTATTATATCCCTCTTCATATTAGGACTAAATTCATAACCTAAGCAAATTACCATGTTGTTTAAAGACTCTCAAAATAATATAAGTGAAGCATCAGAGTTCCACAATTTATATAAAATAAAGCCACTGTCGTGCTCTAAAAAGATATAAGTGAAGCACTAGAGCAAACTGCCTAGCTCAAAAGATATAAGTGAAGCACATATAGTATTCTAATAAATTCACGATTAAAGCATCTCCCTCTCAAAAAGTGTGTACAACAAGGATGATTGTGGCAAACTAAAAAGCAAAGACTCATATCATACAAGATGCTCCAAGCAAAACACATATCATGAGGTGAATAAAAATATAACCTTGAGTAAATTTACCAATAGATTGAAAACGAAAGAGGGGATGACATCCGGGGCATCCCCAAGCTTAGATGCTTAGTTATCCTTGAATATTACCTTGGGGTTCCTTGGCATCCCCAATCTTAGGCTCTTGCCACTCCTTACTCCATAGTCCATCAAATCTTTAGCCAAAACTTGAAAACTTCACAACACAAAACTCAACAGAAAACTCATAAGATCTATTAGTATAACAAAATAAATCATGACTTTAGTTACTGTTGTGTACTCATTCTAAACTTATATTGGTGTTATATCTATTGTATTCCAACTTCTCCATGGTTCAAACCCCCTGATAGTACCCATAGATTCATCAAAACAATCAAACAACACAAGGAAAATAAAATCTGTCAAAAATAGACCAGTCTGTAGTAACCAAGAAACTTCGTATATGTTTGTAACTCCAAAAACTCTGAAAAATTAGGAAAACATGGGGAATTTGTATATGAATCTTGTGTAAAAAATTCAAAAATTTATCACTCTCTGGTGATTTTTAGGATTTTTTGTACTAGGCGCAAAAGTTTCCGTTTTTTAGCAAAATCAAATCAACAATCTCCCAAATCATCCCAAAGGTCTTACTAGGAACAAACACTAATTTTAAAACATGAAAACACCTCTAACCAGAGTCTAGACGATATATTTATTTAAAAACAGAACAGAAAAATATTGGGTTGTCTCCCAATAAGCGCTTTTCTTTAAAGCATTTTAGATAGGCATTGAGATTTCAATGATCCTCACATGAAAAGAGAGAATCATAAAACACGCAACAAACACATCTAAGTCTAACATACTGCCTATGCATAGGCATTTTATAAGCAAACAAACTAATAAGACAAGCAAAAACTAGCATATGCAAGGAACAAGAATAAAACTGTGACAATTTAAGCATCAAGAGAGGTAATTTAATAACATGAAGATTTCTACAACCATATTTTCCTCTATCATAATAATTACATGTGGGATCATATTCAAATTCAACAATATAGCTATCACATAACATATTTTCTACATGATCCACATGCATGCAAAGTTGACACTCTTCCAAAATAGTGGGGTTATCATCAAATAAAGTCATGACCTTTCCAAACCCAGTTTTATCAAAAACTTCATAAGATTGAACATTATCCAAATATGTGGGATCTAAATTTGACACTCTTCCAAATCCACTTTCAGTATTATTACAAATATTATTATCAAGATCATATTCATCATGAGGCTTAAATTAATTTTCAAGATCGTAAGAAACATTATCACCCCAATCATGATCATTACAATAAGTAGTGGACATAGCAACATTAGCATCCCCAAGCTTAGGGTTTTGCATATTATTAGCACAATTGACATTAATAGGATTTATAATAACACCATGGCAATCATGCTTTTCATTCAAGGAGCTACCATGAATCACATCATAAATTTCTTCTTTTAGCACTTCATCACAATTTTCAGATTCACAAATTTCAAGCAAAACTTCATAAAGATAACCTAGTGCGCTCAACTCACTAGCAATTGGCTCATCATAGTTGAATCTTTTAAAAAGATTAGCAAGTGGATGAGGATCCATAAAATTGTTTTTTCATTGCTTCTGAATTGCAATAAACACAATTATGCCAAGCAAACGAGCAAACAAACCAAGTAAGACACGAGCAAGCGGAAAGAAGGCAAATAAAAAGTCAAATATTTTTGTGCTTTTCTGAGAACATTTTAAAAGTGGGTGAGGTGAAAACGATAGGAAATTGGCAAATAATGTAAGTGCAAGCGATGAGAGTTTATGATAAGTACTTGGTAGGCTTGATGTAGAACCTCGCTGGCAACGGTGCCAGAAATTCTTCCTTCTACTTCTTGATCTTGTGTTGATTTTTCCCTTGAAGAGGAAAGGGTGATGCTGCAAAGTAGAGATAACTATTTCCCTTAGTTAAGAACAAAGGTATCAATCAAGTAGGAGGACATAAGACTCCAATGATAGCACCTGCACAAACAAACAAATACTTGCACCCAACGCGATAAAGGGGTTGTCAATCCCTTCACGGTTACTTGCAAGGACGATATCTGATATTTATGATGATATCTAAGGCAATGATCATGAATATAGGCATCACGTCCGTGAAAAATAGACCGAAATGATTTTGCATCTACTATTATTACTCCACAAATCGACCAACTCCTGGCCGCATCTAGAGTATTAAGTTCATGAGAATAGAGCAACGCTTTAAGTAAGATGACGTGATGTAGAGGGATAAACTCAACCAATATGATATAAGATCCATCTTTTTGTTCTTGATGGCAACAATACAATACGTGCCTCGCTACCCCTACTGTCACTGGGTGAGGACACCGCAAGATTGAACCCAAAAGTAAGTGCCTCTACCATTGCAAGAAAAACCAATATAGTTGGACAAACCAAACCGATAGTTCGAAGAGAAATACAAAGATATCTTAATCATGCATAAAAGAGTTCTGATAAGACTCAAATAATATTCATAGATTATCTGATCATAAACCCACAATTCATCATATCTCAACAAATGCACTTCAAAAGAAGATTACATCGAATAGAACTCCAAGAACATCGAGGATAACATTGAATTGAAGATCAAAGAGAGAGAAGAAACCATCTAGCTACTAGATATGGACCCTTAGGTTTGTGGTAAACTATTCATGCTTCATTGGTAGGGCAGCAAGGTTGATGTAGAGGCCCTCTGTGATTGAATCCCCCTCCGACAGAGTGCCGGAAAAGGCCCCAGGATGGGATCTCACGGGAATGGAGGCGTGCGGCGGCAGAAAAGTATTTTGGTGGACGCTTCTGATATTTGGGGAATATTTGAGAATATATAGAGCTGGAATTAGGGTTAGGGGACTCATGAGGGGCCCACAAGCTAGGGGCATGCCCCCCTGGGGCGCGCCATGAGGGCTTGTGGCCTCCTTGGTACTCTTCTATCCCTCTCTCCAAGTCTTCTCGGTGTCTTCTGGTCCAAGAAAACACATCGTAAAGTTTATTCCGTTTTGACTCCGTTTGGACTCTGTTTGATATTCCTTTTCTGTAAAAGTCAAAAACAACGAAAAAACAGAAACCGCGAGTGGGCTCTAGGTTAATAGGTTAGTCCCAAAAATAATATAAAATAGTATATTAATGCATATAAAACATCCAAGACAGATAATATAATAGCATGGAATAATAAAAAATTATAGATACGTTGGAGACTTATCAAGGTAGTGTGGCCATCAAAGTCAATGATGACGTAGGCCTTTAGTTTCAAACAAAAAAATGACTATGGTAGGGTGACACCATGTCCCCAATGTTATTTAACATTGTTGCTGACATGTTGCCTATTCTGACTGAGTGCGCCAAGCAGGATGGACAGATTGCAAGAGTAGTGCCACACCTTGTAGATGGTGGCCTCTCTATTCTGCAATATACCGATGACACAATTCTTTTTATGGAACATGAGCTGGAGAAAGCTAGAAACCTGAAACTATTGCTTTCAACGTTTGAGCAAATGTTGGGTCTTAAAATTAACTTCAATAAAAGTGAATTGTTCTCCTTCAGACCAGCCGTTGAGTCGGCAGCCGAATATGCAGACCTGTTTTGTTGCACGCATGGCCAATTGCCTATTAGGTATTCAGGAATACTGGTTCACTATCGGTGTCTCACTATTACGAAGTGGAAGCATGTAGAGAAGCGTCTAGAGAAACGGTTGAGCAGTTGGAAAGGAAAGCTGCTCTCAGTTGGGGGACGACTGGTTTTTGATTAATTCTGTCCTCACAATATGGTTCTCTATATGCTTTCTTTCTTACAACTACCAAAAGGGGTCTTGCAAAAAATGGACTATTTTAGATCCAGATTTTTTTGGCAAGGAGAGAAGGAAAAGAAAAAATACAGACTGGCCACATGGATTGTGGATTGTAGGCCCAAAGACCAAGCTGGCCATGGAATTCATGATCTAGAGGTCAAGCATGAGGCCTTACTTAGTAAATGGTTGTTCAAACTACTTTCCGAGGATGGTCTTTGGCAAACAATGCTGCGCAACAAGTATTTAGGCCAAAAGGCGGAGTCTCAGGCATATTGAAAACCTGGAGACTCTCATTTTTGGGTTGGCCTAATGGCGGCAAAGAAATGTCTCTTTCTCTTTGGGTCTTTCACGATAAAGGCTGGCTAGGCAATGCCAGTCTCCGAGAACAATATCCAGCCGAGTACCAACCAATGTTCAAGGCAGAGTGTACGCAATTGGAGCAGGTGACTACGAAGGGTTTTTTCCCAACATGGGTGGCACCATAACCTCTAGATTGACCCACCACCACTTTCGACATAGGCATAGTGTCGGTCTATAGGACTCTGTTGTTGCCGTTTTGTCGGTTTTGTTTTGTTTTCTTTCTGTCAATTTTTTTAAAATTAACTGTGTGCATTCTAGTTATTCAGAGCCCGGGTGTTACTCCTAATGCTCTGTATGGGCTTGATGCTACATTCTCGAGATAATAAAAGTTCGTTTTATCGAAAAGATGATACTGTAGTCTGTAGCTCCGTCCCTCCCTGCTAGATTGAACCAAAAAGTAAGCGCCTCTCCCATTGCAAGAAAAACCAATATAGTTGGACAAACCAAACCGATAGTTCGAAGAGAAATACAAAGATATCTTAATCATGCATAAAAGAGTTCTGCTAAGACTCAAATAATATTCATAGATAATCTGATCATAAACCCACAATTCATCAGATCTCAACAAATGCATCGCAAAAGAAGATTACATCGGATAGAACTCCAAGAACATCGAGGATAACATTGAATTGAAGATCAAAGAGAGAGAAGAAACCATCTAGCTACTAGATATGGACCCTTAGGTTTGTGGTAAACTATTCATGCTTCATTGGTAGGGCAGCAAGGTTGATGTAGAGGCCCTCTGTGATTGAATCCCCCTCCGGCAGAGTGCCGGAAAAGGCCCCAGGATGGGATCTCACGGGAATGGAGGCATGCGGCGGCAGAAAAGTATTTTGGTGGACGCTTCTGATATTTGGGGAATATTTGAGACTATATAGAGCTGGAATTAGGGTTAGGGGACTCATGAGGGGCCCACAAGCTAGGGGCATGCCCCCCTGGGGCGCGCCATGAGGGCTTGTGGCCTCCTTGGTACTCTTCTATACCTCTCTCCAAGTCTTCTGGTGTCTTCTGGTCCAAGAAAACTCATCGTAAAGTTTATTCCGTTTGGACTCTGTTTGATATTCTTTTTCTGTAAAAGTCAAAAACAACGAAAAATCAGAAACCGCCAGTGGGCTCTAGGTTAATAGGTAAGTCCCAAAAATAATAGAAAATAGTATATTAATGCATATAAAACATCCAAGACAGATAATATAATAGCATGGAATAATAAAAAATTATAGATACGTTTGAGACTTATCAAGGTAGTGTGGCCATCAAAGTCAATGATGACGTAGGCCTTTAGTTTCAGACAAAAAAAGGACTGCGGCAGGGTGACACCATGTCCCCAATGTTATTTAACATTGTTGCTGACATGTTGCCTATTCTGACTGAGTGTGCCAAGCAGGATGGACAGATTGCAAGAGTAGTGCCACACCTTGTAGATGATGGCCTCTCTATTCTGCAATATACCGATGACACAATTCTTTTTATGGATCATGACCTGGAGAAAGCTAGAAACCTGAAACTATTGCTTTCGGCGTTTGAGCAAATGTTGGGTCTTAAAATTAACTTCAATAAAAGTGAATTGTTCTCCTTCAGACCAGCCGTTGAGTCGGCAGCCGAATATGCTGACCTGTTTTGTTGCACGCATGGCCAATTGCCTATTAGGTATTTGGGAATACTGGTTCACTATCGGCGTCTCACTATTACGAAGTGGAAGCATGTTGAGAAGTGTCTAGAGAAACGGTTGAGCAGTTGGAACGGAAAGCTGCTCTCAGTTGGGGGACGACTGGTTTTTGATTAATTCCGTCCTCACAAATATGGTTCTTTATATGCTTTCTTTCTTCCAACTACCAAAAGGGGTCTTGCAAAAAATGGACTATTTTAGATCCAGATTTTTTTGGTAAGGAGAGAAGGAAAAGAAAAAAAATACAGACTGGCCATATGGAGTGTGGATTGTAGGCCCAAAGACCAAGCTGGCCTTGGAATTCATGACCTAGAGGTCAAGAATGAGGCCTTACTTAGTAAATGGTTGTTCAAACTACTTTTCGAGGATGGTCTTTGGCAAACAATGCTACGCAACAAGTATTTAGGCCAAAAGGCAGAGTCTCAGGCATATTGAAAACCTGGAGACTCTCATTTTTGGGTTGGCCTAATGGCGGCAAAGAAACATCTCTTTCTCTTTGGGTCTTTCGCGATAAAGGCTGGCTAGGCAATGCCAATATCCGAGAACAATATCCAGCCGAGTACCAACCGATGTTCAAGGCGGAGTGAAAGCAATTGGAGCAGGTGACTACGAAGGGTTTTTCCCAACATGGATGGCATCATAACCTCTGTATTGACCCACCACCACTTTCAACATAGGCATAGTGTCGGTCTATAGGACTCTGTTGTTGCCCTTTTGTCGGTTTTGTTTTGTTTTCTTTCTGTCAAGTTTTTTAAAATTAACTGTGTGCTTTCTAGTTATTCAGAGCTCGGGTGTTACTCCTAATGCTCTGTATGGACTTGATGCTACATTCTTGAGATAATAAAAATTTGTTTTATCGAAAAGATGTTACTGTAGGCATAATGTCGGTCTATAGGACACACACCCACATTCTCTTCGGCGACGAAAAATCCTGGAGATCACACCTGGCCCAATCACCCCTCCCCGTTCCGCCCCCTATCCTCCTGCCCGCGCTCCCCGCCTTGGCCCTTATCCTCTTCCTCGCCACTAAACCGCCAAATCCGTCTCAGTTCACCACGCTCACCCACTCCAACTCTACCACAGCTGCTCTCACCTCACTCACTGGCGAGGGTTCGGCCATGGAAGAACTCCTACTGCGCCACGGCCGCCTCTCGAGGCCAGTGGCAACCCGCCGCCTCCGCATCGTCGCCGTCGCGCTAAGGTCCAGACAGAGCAGCAGGCTCGCCGTCCCGGGGTTTCCGCCCGCGACGGCGCCGGCCCCGGCGCCTGCCCAGGAGCACGTGCTACCGTCGCCTCATGTGGCCGCAGACGCCGCAGCTGTCTTGCTCGAGACGGGCGTGCGCCCGGAGGATATCCGGCGCGCGGCGGGGATGTGCCCCGAGCTAATGTCCGTGCCCGTCGAGACCATCACGGCCGCGCTGCGGTTCCTGACCGACGAGGCCGGAGTGCCCGCAGAGGAGCTGCCGCGCGTGCTGAGGCGACGCCCACGCCTGCTCGTGTCCTCCGCCGCGGCGCGGCTCCGGCCGACGCTCTACTTCCTCCGGGCGCTTGGCGTGCCCGACCTCCACCGCCGTGCCGACCTGCTCTCCTTCTCCGTGGAGGACAAGCTGCTCCCGCGGATCGAGTTCCTCGAGTCGCTAGGCCTCCCCTCCCGCGCCGCGCGCTCCATGGCACGCCGCTTCCCGGCGCTATTCTACTACGGCATTGATGGCAACATGCGGCCCAAGGCTGAGTATCTTCTGGGCGTCATGGGCCGCGACGCCGACGAGCTCTTCGACTTCCCGGAGTACTTCTCCTACGCGCTCGACACACGCATCGCGACGCGCCACGAGGCCTGCGCCGCGCGCGGCGTGAGGATGCCGCTGCCCGCCATGCTCCGGCCTGGGGAGCCCAAGTTCGAGGACTGCCTCGCGGGCTGTGTCGGCTCCACGCCGCCACGGCGGCGGTCGCCCCTTTGGCACGCCTATTGGGTGGATGGCGACGGCGCCGGCGTCGGCGCGGTGGTAGAGAAGGCAAGACGTGACGATGCGATCGCGGCATCATACCGCCATGTGCATTATTAGTAATACAATAGTGGGCGATCTTGGATGTTGTAAGCTGTGCATAACTACATGTGATCTGTAAGTATGATACCATCTGGTTGGACTCTCTTAATCAATCAATTATCAAGGGATGGTCTTAGGGTATGTTTTGGTTGTAGAACCAAGTAGACTGAAACGGAATGGTTGCGTGGTCTTAGTGTTCAGTAGAGCTAATGAGATGGAACAGAATGTTTCGTCTCAGCGTTTGATTAGAGGAGTATGATATGACACATGCCACGAATAATTATTATCTGCAACTACTAGTATGGTGATGAACATCATTTAGCAATTATTAATTCGTATCAACTAGTACTGGGACTGAGCATTTACAGCGGCGCATCAACTTGTAATAATTGGTATCAAGCAGGGTGGGAGAGAAATAGATTTCTTCCGCCGCTGGGAAGGTGAAGATTGCTGCTCTCGCCGTCAAATTCAGAAGTATCAAGTAGCATGAAGGTTGCCGCTCACGGAAATCAATTCGTATGTATCAACTAGCATCAGGCTAGTCATACTGAGAAATAACTTAGACTAGTAACATACATATGTTACTAGTCTATGTTACCACCTTCATAGTAGAAAGTGTTAGGCTGATCATAGTGAAGAGTAACTTAAACTAGCAACATACATATTTTATTAGTCTATGTCACTATCTTCATAATGCATAGTAACAGATACTCCCTCCTTCCATCTACATAGGGTCTAATGCGTTTTTCAAGACGGCCTTTGACTATTGACAAGATTAATAGTACATGACATGCATAATGTGAAAATCATATCATTGAAATCTCCTTTCATATACGAATTTGACGACATGCTTTGTGTAGGTTGCATGTCATATATTGTTGCTCTAACATTTGGTCAAAGTTAGCTTTGGAAAACGCATTAGGCCCTATATAGATGAAAGGAGGGAGTAAATGGTAACATGCAAGTCTTCATTAATTGAGATATAGACTCATTTTATCTCAAGATGTGTTATATTATAGTAACATATTATGTTTACACAAGTATCTCTTTCCTTATTAAATCCATGCCACATAAGCAATTTTTTCTTGAGATGTGTTATATTACTACCTAAGTTACTCCCACTATGGCTAGGTGTAGAAACATACATGTCTACATTTATTGCTTTGTAGACTCATTTTGTATTGGAAAGCGCTATATAATGGTAACATATTGTGTTAGTCTATTTGTCTCTCTCTTCTTTAATTACATGACGCATCATCTTTTTTGTTTATGTGGCATTTATGTTACTACTTATGTTAGTCCCACTATGACTAGCCTCAAGGTAGGCGCTCCCGGAAATCAATCTAAAGTCAGGCAAATCGCTCCAACCAAGCGGTGCCAGGTCCCAATAGCGGTGAGTCGTTGTCGTCCTGCTTGTGCTTTGCTTCGCTCGTCGTGGCGACAGGCACCAATAGCAGCGACGACAGGAACAAGGCACGGGAAAAGAAGACCCACCAGTCCATCGGGACGACGCGGCTGAAGGAGTCCTGGATTAAGGGGTCCTCGGGCGTCCGGGCTATGTGATGTGGGCCTGACTAATGGGTCGTGAGGATACAAGACAGAAGACTTCCTTCCGTCTCCGGATGGGACTCTCCTTTGCGTGGAGGGCAAGCTTGACATTCGGATGTGAAGATTCCTTTCTCTGTAAACCAACTCTGTATAACCCTAGGTCACTCTGGTGTCTATATAAACCGAAGGGTTTAGCTCGTAGGAGAGGTCATAATCATAATCATACAGGCTAGACAATTAGGGTTTAGCCATTACGATCTTATGGTAGATCAACTGTTGTAACCCCTATACTCATCAAAGTCAATCAAGCAGTGTCGGCGTTCTGGGAACGGGGGTCGCCAGACTTTCCTGCCTGCGGCCCGCGGCGAGGCTGGGCTGGCAGGTCAATACGGCCCATCTTCATCGCCAGGGCATTCAAGACCCTCGCGAGGGGCCAAGCCTCGTGAGGCGGACGACGCAAGACCTCCTCAGGAGCAGCCTCGCCAGACAGGCTCATGAGGGGAGGAGAGATCAAGGCAAGGCAAACTCGCGAGGCCCTCATGACGTGAACCATGATGATCGAGACCAGGCGGGCGTCAGCGTGCAGTGTCCTTGCTTCCTCTTTGGTGCCAAGGGGGCAAGCGCAGGCGCGAAGTACCAAGGCATCAAGCAAAGGTTTCCATATTGGTGCAACGAGACCAAGACCAGAAGGACGGCAAGACGGAGGTCACCATGGAGCCCAGGACGGCGTCGCCACCAGAGCCTTTGGCAGGTGAAGACCGCTTTTGTCAGGATAAGCTGTACTAGTTGTCCCCTTTCAAATTGGCCGTTGTTGGCTCCCTTCCCGCTCAGTATTTGGGGAGAGGACCATGGCCTATATAAGTAGAACTAGCCACCACAGTAGAGAGGACGATCGAATCGACCTCATCACAAATCGAGAACAGATCCAAGATCATCTCACCCACGCAAGTTCACCAAGCACAAGAACACCTCGACCTCAGGAGGTTGTTCTTCCCCTTGTACTATTCATCATCAGCCAAAGAGGCAATCCACCACCACCACACTGGAGTAGGGTGTTACACCACAACGGTGGCCCGAACCAGTGTAAATCTTGTGTCTTTCTGTGTTGTGAGTTCGTTGAGTTTGTCCGCGAGATCTTAGAGGCCTAGGGCGTGGATCGATAGGGAGAACACCTTCACGTGCACCCCAGTGTTCGAGCCTCGAGGGTTTGCTGGAACCCGTGATCCGACATTTGGCGCGCCAGGTAGGGGTGCGCCGTAGCTTCTCCTCCGTCGATCTGCGCTCCGTCACCATCGTGCTTCGCCCACATGGCAGGTGCCCTGCCGCCTACTCCGACGACCAGCGTTGACGATGGGGCCAGGGGGCTCCGAGCCCTGGCCCCCACCCTGCCGCGGGTGCAGTGGCCATGCAAGTTCAAGCCAGAGATGCCGCCGCGCTACAATGGCGCGGTGGACCCGTAAGCTTTCCTGCTGGCGTACGGGGAGGCCGTCCTCGAGGCCGGGGGTGATGACAAGGTCATGGACAAGTGGCTTCCCATGGCCCTCGCTGGCGATCCGCACGCCTGGCTACTCAACCTTCCCGGATCCACGGTGGCGTCTTGGAGGAGCTCTGTGACCTCTTCGCTGCGCGCTACACGGCACACGCGCACCACGCGGTCACGACCCTGCTAGGCGGCTCACAGGCACCGCCTTCAGAGCGCCACATCAAGCCGTTCCTCCACCAGATTGGTGCCGCTTCCACACGCTCGGGGGCTCCACCGGGCTTGGCCGCGCCGGAGGCCGACCTCATTTTTAGCTCAGAAGACCACCCCGTCACGACCACCGGCTCGGGCATGCTCCCGATGCTCTTCACGCCCACCATCTACAACATGGCCGTCACCAAGACCCTCATTGACGGTGGCGCTAGCCTCAACTTGCTCTCCATGGAGGCCTTCAGCCTTCTTCACGTGCCGCTTGAGCGACTCAGCCTCAGCAAGCCTTTCTCAGGAGTTGGTGGCGGCGCTTCCCGCTCCTTGGGGCAGATCCACCTCCCCGTCACCTTCGGCACGCGCAACAACTACCGCACTGAGCTGGTCGACTTCAACATCGCCCGCATCAGCCTCCCGTACAACATCATCCTCAGGTACCCAGCTCTGGCCCAGTTCATGGCGGCAACTCATCCAGCCTACAACCTCATGAAGATGCCTGGAAGCAAAGGTGTCCTCACCATCAAGGGGGACACCAAGGAGGCCGTGACGGCGCTCAAACTAGCCTTCAGGACCGCTGCGGCGGTGCAGCCCGCCGGCACCGGTGCCCCTGAGGACATGGAGGCCGCACCAACCAAGAAGCAGTTGTTCACCCAAGACAAGGCAGAGACAAAGCAGGTGTGCCGGTCGACGAGGACAGCACCTCAGGAGCCACCTTCACCATAGGTGCCAGCCTCAACCCCAGCCAAGAGGAAGCATTGGTGAAGTTCTTGCGTGCGAACAAGGACATATTCGCATGGGAGCCCAATCAACTGGTGGGGGTCCCGAGAGAGGTGATTCAGCACCACTTAAGGGTGTGCCCCAATCTGCAACCTGTGAAGCAGCGAGCAAGGCGGCAGTCCACGGAGAAGAAGGCCTTCATCGTCCAAGAGACCCGCAAGTTGGAGGCGGCGGGTGCCGTTCGTGAGGTTAGGTACCTCGAATGGATGGCGAACCCAGTCGTGGTGCCAAAGAAAGGCGGGAAGGAGCAAATGTGTGTCGACTTCACCAACCTCAACAAGGCGTGCCCTCAAGATCCATTCCCTCTCCCGCGAATCGACCAGATCGTCGAATCCACCGCTGAGTGCGACCTACTATGCTTCCTGGATGCGTTCTCAGGGTATCACCAAATCAAGATGGCGGTGGAAGATGTAGAGAAGACAGCCTTCCTGACCCCGTGTGGGGTGTACTGCTACACCTGCATGCCCTTCGGACTGCGCAACGCGGGTGCGACCTTTCAGCGGCTGATGCACATCGCTTTAGGGCGGCAGCTCAGGAGGAACACGGAGGCCTACGTCGACGACATTGTGGTGAAGTATCGGGAGGCGAGAACCTTGATCCAAGACCTAGAGGAGACCTTCGAAAGCCTGCGCCGGGTGAACTTGCGGCTTAACTCAGAAAAGTGTGTTCAGTGTCCCTTCCGGCAAGCTGCTGGGATTCCTCGTGTCACACAGAGGGATCGAGGCGAACCCAGAGAAGATCAAGGACATTGAGGGCATGAGCCTGCCGCAGACCCTCAAGGAAATGCAGAAGCTGGCTGGTCGGGTGACTGCATTGGGGCGCTTCATCTCCAAGCTGGGAGAGCGCGCCTTACCCTTTTTCAAACTAATGAAGGAGAAGTGCCCGTTCGAGTGGACTCCGGAGGCCGACCGAGCCTTCCAAGACCTCAAGAGATACCTGACCAGCCCACCGGTGTTGGTGGCGCCACGGCCTCTCGAGCCTCTAGTACTTTATCTTGCCACCACCCCATACTCCGCCAGCGCTGCACTAGTGGCGGTTCGGGCGGAGCACCAGGCCAAGAATGTGTCGCGCCAAGCTACGTCGCCAGCTGAGATGACACAAGATCAGGAAGGCGCAGCAAGAGCCACAACGGCAGCAATAGAAGACCAAGCTCGGTAGGATGACACCGTAGAGATTCCCGCAAGCTACCAAGCGCCAGGGGTCCCACCACCTCAGGAGGCACCCCAGCTTGCATAGGACGCGAGCCTCACCAACACGCCGGTCCTCGTCGAGCACCCGGTGTACTTCGTCTGCACGGTGTTGCGGGACGCGAGGGCACGCTATCCCATGCCTTAGAAGCTCCTGCTCGCGCTCCTGGTGGCCTCATGCAAGTTGCAGCACTACTTCCAGGGCCACCCCATCAAAGTCGTCTCGGCCTAACCGTTGGAGAGGGTGCTCAGGAGCCCCAAACTCTGCCGGAAGGGTCGCCGAGTGGAACATCAAGCTGCAGGCATTCCAGTTGGAGTTCAGCACCACCAGGGTAATCAAGGGAGCCGCACTCGCTAACTGGCTTAATGGACGGATGCCCCAGCGCTGGAAGCAGGCAAGGACCGGTTGAGGGAGTCCTGAATTAGGGGGTATCCGGACAGCCAGATTATATCCTTTGGCCGGACTGTTGGACTATGAAGATACAAGATTGAAGACTTCGTCCCGTGTCCGGATGGGACTCTCCTTGGCGTGGAAGGCAAGCTTGGCAATACGGATATGAAGATCTCCTTCCTTGTAACCGACTCTGTGTAACCCTAGCCCCCTCCAGTGTCTATATAAACCGGAGGGTTTAGTCCGTAGGACCAACAACAGACAATCATACCATAGGCTAGCTTTTAGGGTTTAGCCTCTCAGATATCGTGGTAGATCAACTCTTGTAACACTCATATTATCAAGAACAATCAAGAAGGACGTAGGGTTTTACCTCCATCAAGAGGGACGAACCTGGGTAAACATCGTGTCCCCTGCCTCCTGTTACCATCCGCCTTAGACGCACAGTTCGGGACCCCCTACCCGAGATCCGCCGGTTTTGACACCGACATTGGTGCTTTCATTGAGAGTTCCTCTTTGTGGTCAGCGTTAGGCTGGATGGCTCCTTCAATCATCGATAGCGATGCAGTCCGGGGTGAGACTTTCTCCTCGGACAAATCTTTGTATCCGGCGGCTCCGCACTGTGGGCCAACTCGTTTGGCCATCTGGAGCAGATTGAGAGTTACGCCCCTAGCCACCAGGTCAGGTTTGGAAGCTTAAACTACACGGCCGACATCCGCGGAGACTTGATCTTCGACGGATTCGAGCCCCTGCCGAGTGCGCCGTGCTGTCAAGATGAGCATGATTTAGCTCTACCATCGGACAGTGTTTCGGAGACCGCACCGACAACCGCTCCGACCCTCAATTCGGAGCCAATTGCGCCATCCATGGACGGGTGGATAGACCCCGCCACGGAGGCCGTATTCTCAGCGGCGATCGAGCCAAGTATTGACCTTACCCTTCACGAGAGCCGTGACGCCAAACTGCCGGATCCTTCACTGGCCATGGACCCGAACCGCCTGCGCCCATGCCTATCGAATCCGACTGGGCGCCGATCATGGAGTTCACCTCCGCGAATATCTTTCAGCACTCGCCCTTTGGCGGCATACTGAACTCATTAAGGTCTCTCTCCTTGTCAGGAGAGTCCTGGCCGAACTATGTCCGGCAGGATTGGGATGTGGATGACGAAGAAATTCGCCGCCCACCCACCACCCACTTAGTAGCCACTGTCGATGATTTGACCGACATGCTTGACTTCGACTCCGAAGACATCGACGGTATGGACGACGATGCAGGAGATGAACAGGAGCCACTGCCCACAGGGCACTGGACGCCCACTTCATCATATAATGTATACATGGTGGACACACCGAAAGAAAACGACGACGAGGAACAGAAGGATGCAGCGGAGGATCGTTCCCTCGAGAAGCAGTCAAAGCGGCGGCGTAAGCGCCACTCCAAATTCCACCTCGGCAGAAACATCGATCATATAGACCCAGCGATAGAGCAGGGTGAGCCAGCGGACGACAAACACGGTATTGAACCATTGTCCGACCACGGCACGCGGAGAATCAAACCGAACAACCCGACTCCAGCGAAGATAACAGTCCGGATGACATCGCACCGGACAGGCACCCGGAGCAACAGAATACCCATCAAAGGCTTGTTGCCACTGCGAGGAGTCTGAAAAAGCAGAAGCAAAGGCTCAGGGCTGCACAAGACACACTCAGAATTAGATGGAGTAAAGTACTCAACAGTGCAGCAAAATACGGCGGTAGTCGCCACACAAAGAGCTGCCCGAAGCGAAAGTTGCTACCTGAATTCGATGAGGAGGCCTTAGATCCCCCGCAATCAAAAAACAAAACAGCCATCCGGTCGGATAGACGACCTCGTCGCCAACTTAGAGTGGCAAACGACGCCGCACACAAGCCAGTACGCGATCCACGTGAGGGCTCGCATCAAAAGGATGACGCAACTAGATCCATCTACGGGCCAAGCAAGCGCGCTCCAGCACGCAATGCAACACAACAAAAATCCGAACACCACATCACACCCAAATACAGGGGTGCCGCACACCCCCTATGTTTCACCGATGAGGTGCTGGGCCATGAATTTCCAGAGGGATTCAAACCCGTAAACATAGAGGCTACGACGGAACGATAGACCCTGGGGTCTGGATTGAGGACTGCATCCTCCATATCCACATGGCTCGAGGAGACGATCTCCATGCCATCAAGTACTTACCCCTCAAGCTCAAAGGGCCAGCTAGGCACTGGCTTAAAAGCCTCCCCGAAAACTCCATTGGAAGCTGGGAAGAGCTCGAAGACGCTTTTCGAGCAAATTTTCAAGGGACCTATGTCCGACCACCGGATGCAGATGATTTAAGTCATATAACTCAACAGCCCAGAGAGTCAGCCTGAAAGCTTTGGAACAGGTTTCTCACTAAAAAGAACCAAATAGTCGACTGTCCGGACGCCGAAGCCTTAGCAGCTTTCAAGCTCAGTGTTCGAGACGAATGGCTTGCCACACACCTCGGCCAAGAAAAGCCGAGAACAATGGAAGCATTAACAAGCCTCATGACCCGCTTTTGCGTGGGCGAGGACAGCTGGGTAGCCCGATGCAGCACCAGCGACCCAAGTACATCCAAAGTCAGGGACGGAAACGGGAAACCACGACGCAGCAAAAACAAGAGCCAGAATAAAGAAGACAGCCCGAAGAGCACAGTGGTAAATGCCGGATTCAGAAGCTCTCAGCCAGGTCAGCAAAAGCTGCCCTCCAAAGGCAATAGAGACGAACTGTCCAGGCTAAACAAGATTCTGGACAAAATATGCAAGATCCACAGCACCCCCGATAAACCTGCAAATCATACCCATAGAGAATGTTGGGTCTTCAAGCAGTCCGGCAAGCTCAACGCCGAACACAAGGGGAAGGATACACCAAGCGAAGACGAGGACGAGCCTCGCAAGCAAAGCACTGGGGAACAGAAGAAATTCCCACCAGAAATCAAAATAGTAAAAGTATAACACGTGATGAAGGGGAGAAACAAAACGGCACTCCTAGAGACACATGCCCCAGGGCCTATAACCGCGGAGTTCTGCCACTGGTCCTCCCAACCGATCACCTTTGACCATCGGGATTACTCGGCAAGTATCCGGCATGCAGGATGGGCTGCCTTGGTGTTAGACCCGATAATTGACGGATACCACTTCACACGAGTCCTGATGGATGGCGGCAGTAGTTTAAACCTGATATATCAGGACATAGTCCGCAAAATGGGGATAGACCCAACAAAAATTAGCCATAGCAATACTACCTTTAAAGGAGTAACGCCAGGCCCAGAAGCCCATTGCACGGGCTCCCTGCTACTAGAGGTTATATTCGGCTTTCCCGATAACTTCCGCAGCGAAAATTTAACCTTCCACATCGCTCCGTTCCAAAGTGGCTATCAAGCACTACTCGGACGCGAAGCTTCCGCTCGCTTTAATGCAACACCACATTACGCTTCTCTCATGCTTAAGATTCCCGGTCCAGGTGGCATCATTACAGTAAATGGAAATATTGATCTCTCCTTGCGTGCGAAAGACTGTGCGGCCGCCTTGGCAGCCGCACACTAGATGGCCTCACCAACTAGAGCATCTGTCAGGTCGTTAAGACCACGGATACGGTTGGACGAGTCCAGTGCGGCTATATATAATTGATACAGGTTTGATGGCTATACCCCTATAATAGTACAAGGGGCTCAATGCATGTAAACAAGTGACAGTTAGGCTCAACTTTACTCAACTTGAACTGTACATGGTTTATTTAGTATAACCTACCTTTTTGCACGACAACTTTTCAACTAAGTTCCTCTCTTTTACAGATGACCATCGTGCTACACCCGTCCAGGATATGGCACAACGGAGACACAGGCGCAGACGTGCAGCAGGGACCCGTTTCAAGGATTCTTTTTAGATTAAGACCCTGAGTATACCTTTTTTACTGTCTCTTGTTGATACACATCCCCCGGATTCTCAATACAATTGAGAAGGATGCTGACGTATTGGCATGTTGCCACGTCAGAATATAGCACGTACCTGGAAACCAGGGGATTATTAAAAGGGCACTGTTTAAGCCTGGTTTACATCATAAAGATCGAATACCTTAGGGAGTGTTCGGCGTCGCGAGTTTGGCCCTATATGCATCAACTCTGAATCATGTCTTTGGTCAAATGTTGGGTTTGCCCAACTCCTGTGTTTTGCTGCCTTACGTTCCGCTCTATCGGCTAAGGCGGCACCAGGAGAACTACTGTGATTGTGCCCTGGTTCATTCGGACGAGCACCTCAGTAGAGAAAGCCGAAAACTGAGTGTCATGATATAGCGTGAGACTGGTCAACCACTCGATGACCTAGCGGAATCTTTGGGATTCCTCCGCCTTAACGAAGGGCCGTTTCCCGGCCAGGCATGTACGCGCCCCGAATTCGGATGAGCGCGGAGCCACCAGGGGCTATATAGTAGCCCCACTGTGAAACTCCTCTGGCTAAGTGAAAGTGTTAAAGCATTATAGTCTGATTGCCTAGTTCACTGCGCTATCACCTCCTTAATGGACCAAGACGTTGGATCAAGTGTGAACATGCATCTTCTGCGAACACCCCCGCATTATATGCGTGGGGGCTGAAGCCGACGACTGCCATCTTTCAGGTTATATACATATATACATAAACGGCCGCACAGGAGGCATCATAGTACTTTCAGGAAAAAGTATAAATACAGCCTTGATAAACTCAATAAAACATTGTTTTTACAATGGGAATACATGTCACTCAAACACAATATTCTTCGAGCACTGAGCCTCTATCAAACGAGCACCTTCAAGAACTTCTTCAAAGTAGTGCTCGGCAGCCACTCGGCCTATGGCCGAACCCTGTGCCGCAACAGTGCTAGCATCCATCTCCGCCCAGTATGTTTTGACACGGGCAAGGGCCATCCGCGAGCCTTCTATGCACGCCGACCTCTTTACAACATCAATGTGTGGCACAACACCAAGGAATTGTTGCACTAAGCTAAAGTAGCTATTCGTCCTTGGCCCTCCTGGCCACAAATGATCCACAACGGACCTCATGGCAAGTCCGAATAATCTATGGAGCTCGGCCCAACCGGTCAATCGCTCATTCAGCAACAGCGGACGGACTGGAGCGTGAAACTGTGACCAGAACAGCTTCTCCACTCCAGGACCTTTCTGATCCTTGAAGTACTCGGCCGCATCAGCATCACTGGCAGCCAAACCCATGTACTCGTCCGCAGAACTCCATAGCCGGTCCAGAGGAGCATATTTCGGATCTTTGAACTTAGTCCGCAACAAGAAGGGCTTCCCAGAAATGATATCCGCAGCTTGATTCAGCTCCTCCTTCGTCGCTCTAATTTTGGAGCAGGCTTCCTTGGCAGCCACCTGGGCCTTCTCCAGGTCCGTCGCCTTCACCCGGTTTTCTCCTTCAAGAAGCTGGTAACGGTCAGCAGCATCTTTTAACTCTACAACTATCTTGGCTATTTTTTCTTTGCTCTCGCAATGCACGGCCTGTTCGGCCCTTAACTCTTCATCCGCCTTTAAAGTGGCCGCATTACTACTCCTTGCTTGCTCCTTGGCTCGGGCAAGCTCCGCCCGAAGGGTCTCCACGGTGGCAGCTCCATCTGCAGTCACAACATATTAAAGATACTGGCATCATGCTGCTCTTACTATGTGACAATCATCAGAAAAATCACCTACCCTGTGCCTCGTCAAGCCGCTTGTTCACAAGCACGATGTCGGCATCTGCCGCATCCAGTTGCCGCCTTAGTTCGGCAAACCCATGAGTCCGGCTAGCCACCGCAGCTTCAACCACCTGCACATAAAGGCGGTCTGGTTATTACCTGGGACTATGATCCTCTGTTTGCCGCCATTTTCGACGACAACCAGAGTCTCAGGGGCTACTATCTACACAGGGCACATCTAAAAATGTGTGGTACTGTCAAAAATGTACATCATTTCGTGTACCTCAAAACCCATCAGTAGACTCATAAAGGCTTCATGCAACCCTCTTTCGGCGGACGAAATCCTTTCAATCACCGTACCCATCAATTTGCGGCGCTCTTCTGAGATAGCCGCTTGCTCTAGCAGATCCCTCAGTACGTCCAACCGCACACCAGACGGTGCCGGATTCTTTTGATTGCTCTCTTCAAGAGCCGGATACTGAGGACTTCGGGTGGCCATAGGATTACCTTCTGGCCTTGCGGGATCAAGAGAAACCCTCCGCGACGACACCTCGGGGTCGCCCGCCTCATGAGGCGGTATGGTAGGGGGAGGCGTTTCGCTCTCCATCATCTCTGGAAGAAGATCCCCTGAAGACGAGCTCTGCTGAGAAGGGCTAAGATCCGAACTGCAAGATAAATGCCTCGGTTATTTTCCTCAGAGGTAAAGCGAGATATTTTCATTTACCCTTTTACTTACAGCTCGGTGGAGGGCTGATCCCCTTGAGGGCATAGTACGGCCAGGGTATCCCCCAGGGCAAGACCCTCCGGCGGAGATTTCTTCCCCCGTTTGGAGACCGTTGTCTCCGGGTCCTCAGAGGCGGTTCTCTTCCGTCCCTGGGGAGAGGAAGTTTCAGTTCCTCCCCCGGCTAACCTCCTCCGCGGAGGCGCTAGCCTCCTTGTTCCCCCCTTTATCTTCTCCTGAGGGCGCTTGATAAGGCGCGATCTCCAGCATCCTGGTTAGCACGGGATTTGGTGAGGTCTCAGGGAGGGGGGCCGAACACCTGATCAACTTTGCCTTCGCTATCCAATCCTGGGTCAAAGAGCGGCTTTTTTAGGGCAATGTTGCGATAAATAAACGGACAGTGTGTTCGGATGCGGGGCTACTTACTTGGGTATCCGGGCGATTGCAGCTCAGACCTGCATCCTCAGTGATGTCCGGACACATTATTTGTGGTCCGAAGAACAATTTGTACATCTCTTCGTGCGTCATGCCGAGGAAATGTTGAATAGCTCGCGGTCCTTCCGGGTTGAATTCCCACATGCGAAGGGGCCGGCGTTTGCAAGGCTGGACTTGATGAACTAGCATAACTTGCACTACCATAACCAGACTGAAATCTCTCTCAAAGAGATCTCGGATACGGCTTTGCAGTATTGGCACGTCCTTGGTTGGACCCCAGCTCAGCCCCCTGCTGATCCATGACATCAGTTGTGGTAGGGGGCCTAAGCGAAAGGTGGGGGCAGCTACCCACTTGGCACTTCGGGGAGCTGTGATGTAGAACCACTCCCGCTGCCACAATCCAGACACCTCTGGGAAGTAACCCTTAGGCCATGGAGCGTCAGCAATTTTGCTTATTGAAGCGCCTCCGCACACTGTGTGCTGCCCCTCGATCATCTTCGGCTTCACATCGAAGGTCTTAAGCCACATGCCGAAGTGAGGGGTAATGCGGAGGAAGGCCTCACATACGACAATAAATGTTGAGATGTGAAGAAGGGAATTCGGGGCCAGATCGTGAAAATCTAGCCCATAATAGAACATAAGACCCCTAACCAAGGGATCCAGAGCGAGGCCTAGTCCTCGGAGGATGTGGGAGATGAACACAACGCTCTCTTTGGGTTCGGGTGTAGGGACGACTTGCCCTCGGGCAGGCAGCCGATGCAAAATTTCGGCGGTCAGATATCTGGCCTCTCTCAACTTCTTGATGTCCTCCTCCGTGACGGAGGAAGGCATCCACCGACCTTGAAGGTTGGATCCGGACATAGTTGAAGGTCCGAAGTGCCTAAACCTGAGCCTTGGGTGTTGGAACTCGAGGTGGGAGGCGGATTCGATTAAGATCGAGAGGATAGGGCCTTATCCCCTTTATAAAGAGGGTGAATATCAAGCGTCCTCGTCGTGGCCCTTTGAGACTTGCCTAAGATCTAGGAGTCCTACCAATAGGCACGATTGGGTTACCCACATCCGTATTGATGAGAATCCCTTTATAAAGGGGACACTATCTCTACTTCGACAAGACGTGCCAAGGAAACCGCCTCGCGAAACACGCTAAGATTGGTTATGAAAAACGATTCGAATAAAGACCTGGCTGTGGTGTGATGTCACACTACGGGGTACATCAGCAGATTAGATTTATGGAAATATTATTCTCTCTATGATGGTATGTGGAACTTGTTTTGCAGAGCCAGACACGATCCTCGTGTTCAAAATCTTCTATGAAGTATTCGGAGGAGGAACCCGCCTTGCAATGCTGAAGACAATCTGCGCGTCGGACTCATCGTCATTGAAGCCTGGTTCAGGGGCTACCAAGGGAGTCCTGGATTAGGGGGTATCCAGACAGCCGGATTATATCCTTTGGCCGGACTGTTGGACTATGAAGATACAAGATTGAAGACTTTGTCCCGTGTCCGGATGGGACTCTCCTTGGCGTGGAAGGCAAGCTTGGCAATACGGATATGAAGATCTCCTTCCTTGTAAACGACTCTGTGTAACCCTAGCCCCCTCCGGTGTTTATACAAACCGGAGGGTTTAGTCCGTAGGACAACAACAATCATACCATAGGCTAGCTTCTAGGGTTTAGCCTCTCTGATCTCGTGGTAGATCAACTCTTGTAACACTCATATTATCAAGAATAATCAAGAAGGACGTAGGGTTTTACCTCCATCAAGAGGGCCCGAACCTGGGTAAACATCGTGTCCCCTGCCTCCTATTACCATCCGCCTTAGACGCACAGTTCGGGACCCCCTACCCGAGATCCGCCGGTTTTGACACCGACACCGGTCCACCTCGCCAGGAAGTGAGGCGCCAGACGGATGGGTCGTGTATTTCGATGGTGCCTTCACACACCAGGGCGTGGGGGCTGGAGCAGTACTCATCTCACCCACGTAGGACAAGCTCTACTACGCTGTGCAGCTCTTCTTTCAGCAGGGCGAGAAGGTCTCCAACAACATCATGGAATACGAAGGCCTCATAGCTGGCCTGAAGGCCTCGAGGGGTCTACGGGTGAAGCGCCTCATAGTTAGGGGCGACTCACATCTCCTCGTCAACTTCTCCAACAAAGTGTACGAGCCAAAGTACGAGCACATGGAGGCGTACCTCGTGGAAGTAAGTAAGATGGAAAAGCAGTTCCTAGGCCTGGAGGTGCAGCATGTGCCCCGTGGCACCAACAAGGAAGCCGACGACATCGCCAGGAGGGCATCCAAGCGGCAGCCCCAAGAGCCTGGCGTCTTCGAGGAGCGGCTCTTCAAGCCGTCGGCGATGCCACCACTTTCTAGCACGGCACGGCCTCGAGAGGAGCTCCCACAACTGCCTGCCACAGGAGCACCAGCTTGAGGCCCAACCTCAGGAGCTCCCTTGTTCTTGGTGCTCGAGCCTCAAGAGGGATGTTGGACCAGGGAATTCAAGGAATATCTGATGCAAGGGGCGCTACCGGAGAAGGAAGAGGACGCAGAGCACGTGGCCCGGCAAGCCACGGCATACTGCATCCAGGACGGTGAGTTGTATAGGAAGCGACCAAATGATGTTTCGTTGCGTTGCATTTCCAGGGACCAGGGGAAGGAGTTGCTGATTGACATACACGGAGGGGACTATGGACACCACTCGTCATCATAGACTCTCGTCGGGAAGGTGTTTCGCAGTGGATTCTACTGGCCCATGGCGCTCAGCGACGCAGCTGAGCTGGTGAAGTACTACGAAGCTTGCCAGTTCCACGCCAAGCAGATCCATCAGCCAGCTCAGGGCCTCCAGACTATACCGCTCACATGGCCGTTCGCGGTCTGGGGGCTGGATATCTTGGGCCCATTCCCTCGAGCACCAGGGGGCTACCGCTACCTCTACGTCGCCATTGAAAAGTTCACCAAGTGGGCGGAAGTGGAAGCCGTCTGCACCATCCCAGCTGGTTCCGGGGTTAAATTCATTAGGGGCCTCGTGAGCCGTTTCAGGGTCCCCAACCGCATCATCACCGACAATGGCTCATAGTTCACCAGCAACCTCTTCAAAACATAATGTGCTAACCTTGGAACGCAGATCTGCTACGCTTCGGTGGTGCACCCCAGGAGCAATGGCCAGGCTGAACGCGCCAACGCGGAGGTCCTGAGAGGCCTTAAGACCAGGACCTTCAAGAAAAAGCTCGAGGCCTGCAGCAGGGGCTGGCACGACGAGCACCAGTCCGTGATGTGTTCCATCTGCACCACCGCAACTAAGACAATGGGCGAGACCCCATTCTTCCTTGTCGACGGAGCCGAAGCGGTCCTCCCTCAGGAGGTCAAGCATCGCTCCACACACGTCCTGGCGTTTGATGAAACACAGCAGGACGCCATGCGGGGGATGGACCTCGTACTGGGGGAGGAATGATGTCACGAAGCTGCACTGAGGGCGGCAAGGTACCAGCAGGCGCTGCAGCGGTACCACTGTCGCAACATCCGCTCCAGGACACTTGAGGCAGGCAACCTTGTCCTGAGGCGGGTCCTCTCCAGGGAAGGGTTGCACAAGCTCTCACCCATGTGGGAGGCCCCGTTCAGGGTCGTCCATATCTCCAGGCCTGGTGCCGCGCGCCTGGAGACGTAGGACGGGGTGCCCATCCAGAATGCCTGGAACATCCAGCACCTCCGGAAGTTCTACCCATGAAGCAAGGCCCAGTGCCTATGAAGCAAGGCCCGGTGCCTGTGAAGCAAGGCCCGGTGCCTGTGAAGCAAGACCCGGTGCCTATGAAGCAAGGCCTAGTGCCTGTGAAGCAAGGCCCCATGCCTGTGAAGAAAGGCCCAGTGCCTGTGAAGAAGTGCCAGTGCCTGTGAAGAATCGCCGCCCGTGACACTCTCACGTAATAATGAGTGGGGCTGTACATGCCCCGGAGTCTCAGGAGCGCCGCCCTCGGGCCTCGAGGGCTCCCTCCCATGCCTAGTGGCAGCATTTAGCTCCGCGCTGGTGAGAAGACTTGAAGACTAGACTAGGTGTCAGACGTGGCTTTTCATTTGCTTTCCGTAGTTGGCTTTCCTTCTCTTAATCAAAGTTTGCTTCTGGTGTTCCTTGCTGATTTGGTTCCATCGCCTTTTGCTGCCTTTTCCGAATCCAGTTCGCTTGCGTTCTCTCTCTCTCTCGCATACCTCACGAGGGGGCTAGGCAGGCGCCTCCGCGAGGGTTTCTTCCTCCTGTGTTGGTCCTTCTCTCTGCCTTCGGTCTGCTCTCTCAAGGCACCCTCGTTCGAGCCCACAAACCGACACATCTCTCCTAATCCGTGCCCCTCGGGTACCGTGATATGAAGCGCCGGGTCAAGGCTCGGGTGAACGATAAGTCTCCTAGCGAGCGCCTTCGCGAGGGTTTCTTCCTCTTGTGTTGGTCCTTCTCTCTGCCTTCGGTCTGCTTTCTCGAGACACCCTCGTTCGAGCCCACAAACCGGCACATCTCTCCTAATCCGTGCCCCTTGGGTACCGCGATATGAAGCGCTGGGTCAAGGCTCGGGTGAACAATAAGTCTCCTAGCGAGCTTCCTAACAATTTTTTTGCAGTTCCTGAGCAACCACTAAGCCAAGATGGGCACGAGGAAACAAGTGCCTCGTGAACAAGAGGCTGCCCTGAACGCGCCAGGCTAAGTTATCTCCGCACAAAATAAACAACACAGCACAGAAATAACAAGCATAGCATAATTATTGAGGAATCACAGTTCGATACATGTCCCTCCGGGCCCATACTGGTTTCATTTTGATGCAAGAAAGAAAAGAGGAACAAAGCAAAAGCGGCGTTGCAGCGAACCACGGGGGCAGGCCTCCAGCAACGTCCTGAGCTTAGCTGGATCCCTCCTCGCGCTTCACGGAGGCGCGACGACGGGACGACCCCCTACCACCTTCGAAGCGGGCGCGGCGGCTGGTCATAGCCGCCGCTGCTGGAGCTTTCGCCAAGAGAAGGGCCACCGTAGTTGGACGAGGCGCGGCCGGCGGGCTTGCCCTCGTCGCGTCCATCACCGAGACCGAGCACCTCCTCGTCGTCGTTCGTCTCGGGGTAGCACCCGGAGCGGCGACCATCTTCCCCAAACACCCTCACATAGAGGGTCGCATCACCGTCATACTTGAAATGGAGGGTGCACCGCTTGCCCAGGCCGCGCGCGGGGGTAAATGTCTGCCAACCGCGGGCCAGAGCTATGTTATCCGCAGTGGAGACTTCAACCGCGACCCAGGAAGCCCTACTGCAGCAGCCGTCCGCCTGCAGCAAGAGCCCGCCTCGACCAGAGGCTGGCAGCTCGTCGACGAAGAAGCGCGGAAGCTAGAGCCAGTTGCCGGCCGGATCCTCTGACCAGACGACGAACTCCAGCAGCACCTCTGCCGAGTGGAAGCATGGCCGGGGAGGCCGCACAACCACGGCACGTCCCCCCTCATTGACGGGGCTGCCACAACCAGAGCGACCCCCGCCACGTCCAGCGGCGCCACCCTGAGAGCGGGAGTCGTGGTGTGCTTGCAGGGACGGTCGCGTCCCCGCTTAGGCGCCGGGGAGCCGGGCCCCTCGCAAGGGGCCTTTCCTTTCTCCGCGGTGGAGAACCTCTTCGATGGAGCCATATGAGTCGGTGGTGGAGCAGAGGAGGAAGAAGCAGGCTGAATGGGAAGAAGTGGGGGATGGGGGCTCTGCCCCCTTCCTCATTTATAGCAGGAGAAGGCCAACCAGCATCCTCCACGATCACAGGTAATGATGGTTTTCCTTGCATGTCGCAGTGACTTGTCAAGTCGGGCAGTTGCCGAGGCAGCATGGGGAAGAGGAGACGCCCACGTCCAATCAACCGCGACACATCAACCGAGGCCACATCTTTTTGGGGCCCGCGGCGCTCCGCGCTTGGCCTTTGGCTTCGCCTCGAAGCCAAGCCCGATCGCGCCTTGGGCCCCGGGGCTACTATCGTCGTTCTGGGAATGGGGGTCCCCAGACTTGCCCGCCTGCGGCCCGCGGCGTGGCTGGGCTGGCAGGTCTGTACGGCCCATCTTCATCGACAAGGCATTCAAGACCCTCACGAGGGGCCAAGCCTCGCGAGGCAGACGACACAAGACCTCCTCAGGAGTAGCCTCGCTAGGCAGGCTCACGAGGGGGGAGAGATCAAGGCAAGGCAAACCTCGCGAGGCCCTCATGACGTGAGCCATGACGATCGAGACCAGGCGGGTGCCAGCGCGTGCAGTGTCCTTGCTTCCTCTTTGGTGCCAAGGGGGCAAGCGCAGGCGTGGAGTACCGAGGCATCAAGCAAAGTTTCCATATTGGTGCAACGAGACCAAGACTAGAAGGATGGCAAGACGGAGGTCACCATGGAGCCCAGGACGGCGTCACCACCGGAGCCTTTGGTAGGCGAAGACCACTTTTATTAGGATAAGCTGTACTAGTTGTCCCCTTTCAAATTGGCCGTTGTTGGCTCCCTTCCAGCTCAGTATTTGGGGAGAGGACCAGGGCCTATATAAGTATAACTAGCCACCACAATAGAGAGGACGATCAGATCGACCTCATCACAAATCGAAAACAGATCCAAGATCATCTTACCCATGCAAGTTCACCAAGCACAAGAACACCTCGACCTCAGGAGGCTGTTCTTCCCCTGTACTGTTCATCATCAGCCCAAGGGGCAACCCACACTGGAGTAGGGTATTACACCACAATGGTGGCCCGAATTAGTATAAATCTTGTGTCTTTCTGTGTTGTGAGTTTGTCGAGTTTGTCCGCGAGATATTAGAGAGCTAGGGCGTGGATCGATATGGAGAAAACCTTCACGCGCACCCCAGTGTTCGAACCTCGAGGGTTTGCCAGAACCCGTGATCCAACAAGCAAGACGTAGGGTATTACCTCCATCAAGAGGGCCCGAACCTGGGTAAAACATCATGTCCCTTGTCTCCTATTACCATCAATCATTAGACGCACAGTTCAGGACCCCCTACCCGAGATTTGCTAGTTTTGACACCGACATTGGTGCTTTCATTGAGAGTTCCTCTGTTGCATCGACAACAGGATTGATGGCTTGCCTTGTCATAAAGGACAATATCACCTCCGGAGAAGTCCTGGCCTCAGGCCAAACCCTCCGGCTGGGCAGCTTTACCATGGCCGCCCGTTCGGCCTTTAAGCCGATGATGACTTCCCAAGTCATTGAGAATCGTCTTAGTGTCGACTCCGAATACTCCAAACAGATGGATCCAGTGGATTTTTCGTCCTTAAATGAACTCCTGGATCGCATCGCCGCCCTGGGGGTCGCTACAGACTATGATCGGATTGGGCTTAAACCCGATCAGAGAAAAATCAAATCTCCACCGGTCACTCATCAGATAGCGGTCGTAGAGGAGCAAAACAACAACAGCTCTTCCCCTATACTGAAAACAAGCTATGTTCGGATTTCCAAGCTTAGAGAGCCGGATACTCGTCTGCGGGGTGACACTCCCGGTCCTCCGAACTTAGAATCGGGCGTTGAGCCTAAGGAATTATTGGACATCCCGGATCCCAAACTAGCAAACCTGGAAGTTCTTCAAACTCCGGACTCCTCATTGGGTCAGGGTTCAGACTTAACGCCACCCACCCACCAAAAACAATATTCTCCAAGCAATTCCGGTCCCCCAGATATGTGCGACCTCATGTATGTATGACAATAGCCTCAGGAAATAGTCCATCACTTCTGGGCCAGATTCCTCCTTGTCAAGGACAAGATTAGAGATTGCCGCGACGAAGACGTGATTTAAGCATTCTGCAATAATTGCTCGGACAAAGGAATCCTCAACGCCATCAACCGCTGTCGCATACTACTCTTCGCTGACTTGGCAACCATAGTACAAAAGTACTGCGTAGTGGAAAGCGCCCGGAAAACTCAGACAGCTTGCTGGGAGCCACTGGCCTTCATGCCACCTCCCTGGTGGGCAAATAGGATGCACCCTCGCGGGGCACTCGACCTCGTAGGCAAGAAAATCAAACCCATTATGGGACGTGGCACCGTTCTTGAAGCATGGCTTGATAGGCCATGCAAAATACACATGACACCGGATACCGAACCAACCCACAGCCTCAGAGCATGTTGGATACTCCGGCAAGTAGCCAAGAGCGGCGAGGATATCCTCACCAAAAATTAGTTAGAGCCACACTCTTCGGAAGAGGACGACTTCAGAGTATTGACGGTCTTCGAGACTTTCGCTTCAAACAATCGGCGCAAGAGAGCACTTCGTGACCTCGCCGAAGTCTGCCAAGTCGCAACAATAAATCCCTAGAACGACACAGCAATAACTTTTAATGCCAGTGATGAACCAAAATTCCGTTCAGTCCGGGCACCAGCCGCCTTGGTCCTCAACCCAATTGTGGATGGCTTTCGACTCAATAAAGTGCTCATGGACGGCGGCAGCGGATTGAACCTCATCTACGAGGACACACTCAGTAAAATGCAAATAGACAGAAGCCGCATCGAGCAAAGTGATACGAACTTTCGAGGAATCATTCCTAGTCGGGAAGCAAGATGCGCAGGAAAAATTAAGCTCGACATGGTATTCGGCATGCCGGAGAACTATCGGTCTGAAAAGATAACCTTCCAAGTGGCTCCTTTCAACAATGGATATCACGCCCTGTTAGGGCGGGACACATTCACACGCTTTCAAGCCATACATCATTACAGGTATATGAAGCTCAAGATGCCCGGGCCCAATGGTATTATGACTCTCACAAGTGATCCAGACATAGCACTCTGCGCTGAAAACAAAACTGCATCTCTGGCCCTCGAGGCACTATCCGAGGCCGTTGCGGCCGAAGAATTGACCGCACTACGCTCCACGGAGGACAGGGACGACGTAATCCTCGATAAGTGCCCCAAATCCACCTCCTTCAAACCAGCAGGCAAAATAGTCAAATTTCAAGTTCACCCGACGGACCCCAAGAAGACAGCTTCCATCAGGGCATAGCTGGACCCTACAATCGACGCCGCATTACGCGCATTCCTACGCGAGAACTGGGACATATTCGCCTGGCACCCTTCTGACATACTAGGAATCCCACGTAGGTTGGCCGAACACAGCCTCAATATATTGAAGGGATACAAGCCGGTCAAGCAAACACTGCGGTGCTTTTTCGAACCCAAACGACAAGCTATCGGGGAGGAGCTAGCCAAGTTAATTGAGGTTGGGTTCATTAGAGAAATAAAACATCCAGACTGGCTAGCAAACCTGGTGATGGTACCAAAGAAGGATAAATCCTGGCACCTGTGTGTCAATTTCAAAGACCTCAACAAGGCCTGCCCTAAGGACCCCTTCCCCCTCCCCCGCATCGATTAGATCATTGACGCTACCGCAGGACACGACTCACTGTGTTTCCTCGACGCATACTCCGGATACCATCAAATCAAAATGAAGGAATCTGATCAAGCCGCAACAGCATTCATTACCCCATATGGTCCTTTCTGCTTCAACACTATGCCCTTCGGACTGAAAAACATCGGCGCCACCTACCAACGCATGATTCAAACATGCCTGGAGAAACAAATCGACAAGACGGTCGAAGCATATGTGGATGACGTCGTCATCAAAACTATGCATGTCGAGTCACTCGTAGACGACCTGCGTCTAACATTCGACAACCTCCATGCATATGACATCAGGCTCAATCCGGAAAAGTGCGTCTTCGGCGTCCCCGCCGGAAAACTGTTGGGCTTCATCGTTTCCAATAGAGGAATTGAGGCAAACCAAGCCAAAATCCGAGCTTTGTCACAACTGGCTACACCAACAGACCTTAAACAGGTCCAAAAACTAGCGGGATGCGTGGCAGCTTTAAGCCGCTTTATCTCCAAATTAGGAGAAAAAGCATTGCCACTATACCGCCTACTCCGACGCACCGACAACTTCGAGTGGACGGACGCGGCAATGGCTGGACTGGAAGAAATAAAAGCTCTTTCAGCAGGCAACCCAATCCTGGCCGCGCCGAACATTGGCGAACCCATGTTATTATACATCTCTACAACATACTAGGTGGTGAGTGCGGTGCTCGTTGTCGAACGAGAGGAGGACGGACATAAATTCCCACTTTAGAAACCGGTATCTATGTATCCACTATCCTCACACCATGCAAATCCCGGTACCGTCATTAATAAAAGATAGCATATGCGGTTTTCATGGCATCCCGGAAGCTACGGCACTACTTTCAAGAGTGCTTGATCACAGTGGCTTCTGAAGTACCACTCAATGACATAATAAACAACCGCAACACTACTGGCCGGATTGCCAAGTGGGCCATTGAGCTCTTGCCATTTGATATCACATACAAACCACGCCGAGCCATTGAATCCCAAGTATTGGCCGACTTCGTTGCCAAATGGACAGAAGACGAACTCCCTAAAGAGTATGGTACATATTCCAGATGGGTCATGCACTTTGATGGCTCCAAAATGCTGGCCGGTTTAGGAGCGGGCGTTGTCTTAACATCCCCCACAGGAGACACACAGTCCAGTATGTACTCCAAATATTATACACAGACTCCAATAACGCGGCCGAATACGAGGCCTTATTGCACAGTCTTCGGATGGCTGTCTCTATGGGCATACAACGCCTGGAGGTGCGTGAGGATTCAAACCTCGCAATATCCCAAATAAACGGAGACTTCGATGCTAAAGATCCAAAGATGGCGGCCTATCGTAACGCCGTACTCAAAATATCAGCTCGGTTCGAGGGACTCGAGTTTCATCATGTGGCTCAAGAAAGTAATCAAGTGGTGGATGTCCTTGCTCGCATGGGCTCCAAGCATGACCCCGTCCCGCCTAACATATTTTTGGAAAGGCTCTTCAAGCCATCCGTGGTGTGGCAGGATGAGAGCCGCAACACTAGTCCGGATCCGGTCATTGTGACGCTCGGGTAATTTGGCTACAGTAATCCCACGTTAATGATGCCACGTCACCTCGATTATTGTTGCTAATCTCGCGTTAGTTCGAAACCGGTTCGAATTCAAATTCAAAATCAAGCAAACAATAAAATATTTTCAAAAATTAAAACTAAAATGTTGGGGTGTTGCCAAATAATGCATAGGTAATTATTGTGGAGAAACCACAATTTTATAAAAGGATTAAGTGCACTAAAATATTTAAACAACAGCAAAACATTAAACTAACTACCCTTTTCAATTTGATAAAATATTAAACTATTTGTTTTATTGCCAAAAACTTATAGGGCAGTGGCATACTTATTAAAACTAAATTAGGGACCAGTGGTGTAGTTTATAAAACCAAATTCAAAAGGAAACTAAAATAAAACAGTAAAGCAGAAATATAAAATAAAACAAAAATAAATAAAGAGAAAGCACTCACCCCCCGGGGCTCCGGCCCAGCAGGCCACCGGCCCAACTGGGCCACGACCCACCAGGCCGGCCCAACCGGCCACCCTCACTCCCCATATTCCCCACGCCCGTAACCCTAACCCCTCTCCCGGTCGCCCCACCTCCCCTACTCGCTCCACTCCTCCTCTGTCCCCCTCCCCGATCCAGATCGGACCGGGGGCGTTCGCCACCGCCGCCCGGAATCCCCATCGGAGACGCGTCGCCACCCGCCATCATCGGTGCCGCCTCCCCTTCTGCGTCACTCGTCCCCGACCTCCTCCTCCTCCTCAACCGCGGACCCCAAGCTCGACACCGCCCCGAACCGCCATCACCGAGCGCCATTCGCCGGAGCTCCTCCGTCGTCGCCGGATCTCGCGTCCTCGTCCTCCTCCACAAGCCACGTCGACCCCCTTCTCGGCAACGCTGTGAGCCGCCCCTGTTTCCTTCTTTTCCCGCGTTCACCACACCGCTACGCCCCCTTCCCGCTCACTGCGCGTCCACGAGCATGCTCGGTCGCGCCCCTTCTGGCCTCGCCGCGTTCGCCGTCTTCCATGCCCCTGCGCCTCGCATCGCGTCCGTGAATCCTCCGCAGCCTCGCTGGCTGCTTGGCCGCCGCAAGCCGCGCGACGCGCCGGCTCTGCCTGCTGTTTGCCGCTGCTGCCCTCACGCCCCGCCGGCGCACGTGCCACCCCGCGCGCGCCCATCCGCCTGAGCCGCGCCTGGCCTCGCCCCGCAGCTCTCCCCGCCGGCGAGCGTGCGCCCTGGCGCCCGTTGCCCGCAACCGCGCCCCGCGGGCTGGCGCCCGCTCCCGTTTCTACCGACCCGTTAAGGCTCCGTGGTGCCGATGACAAACGGGGCCCATGCCCCTGGAACGTTTAAAAAAAAGATTAGAAAAAAGATAAATAAATAAATAAAATTAATTAATTAATTAAGGAATTAATTAAGTTAATTAATCCTACTTAATTAATCTAATTAACCTGTTAGTCTAACTAAACAATAATTAGTTTAACCTAGCCCTAATTAACTTAACAGTGTATGACAGGTGGGTCCCATTGGGCCCACATGTCAGTTTGACCCAGTCAACCTCTGTTGACTGCTGACGTCATGCTGACACCAGCAAACACTGTTCTGGATAATGTTGCATTAAATAATTAAATAAATCCTGAAAATGATTTAAAGCTTTTAAAATTAATAGAAAATAAACCGTAGCTCAGATGAAAATACTTTGTACATGAAAGTTGCTCAGAACGACGAGACGAATCCGGTTACGCAGCCCGTTCGTCTGCCACACATCCCTAGCGTAGAAAACATGCAAGTTTTCCCCACCAGCTCCTCTGCCCGAAAACGCGAAACACCGGGGATAATTTCCCGGATGTTCCCCCCTTCACCGGTACCACCTCGTACCATGTTAGGGCACACATAGCATCACGCTTTGTCATGTCATGCATCGTCTCGCATTTGTTTGTATTATATTTATTGTTTCTTCCCCCTCTTCTCTCGCTAGACACCGAGACCGACGTCGCTGCTACCCAGTTCGACTACGGTGTTGACGACCACTCTCTCTTGCCAGAGCAACCAGGCAAGCCCCCCCCCCCCTTTGATCACCAGATATCGTCTACTCTTCTCTATACCGCTTGCACTAGAGTAGTGTAGCATGTTACTGCTTTCCGTTATTCCTATCCTGATGCATAGCCTGTCCTTGCTACTACTGTTGTTACCATTACCTGCTATCCTAGTGCTTAGTGTAGGATGCTAGTGTTCCATCAGTGGCCCTACACCCTTGTCCGTCTGCCATGCTATACTACTGGGCTGTGATCACTTCGGGAGGTGATCACGGGCATATACTATATACTTTACACAGTTATATTACTTATGATACTGTTCGGAGATGGGGGCTGAAGGGGCAGGTGGCTCCATCCCGGTAGAGGTGGGCCTGGGTTCCCGACGGCCCCCGACTGTTACTTTGAGGCGGAGCGACAGGGCAGGTTGAGACCACCTAGGAGAGAAGTGGGCCTGGCCCTGGTCGGTGTTCGCGGATACTTAACACGTTTAACGAGATCTTGGTATTTGATCTGAGTCTGGCTACTGGCCTATACGCACTAACCATCTACGCGGGGACAATTATGGGCACTCGACGTCGTGGTATCAGCCGAAGCCTTCGTGACGTCAGCGACTAAGTGGCGCGCGCCGGATTGAACCGTAAGCCTGCTCTTGCATTAAGGGGGCTAGTTCTGCTTCCGGCCGCGTTCGCAACGTGCAGGTGTGCAAAGGGCGATGGGCCCAGACCCCTGCGCCATAGGATTTAGACCGGCGTGCTGACCTCTCTGTTGTGCCTAGGTAGGGCTGCGACGTGTTGATCTTCCGAGGCCGGGCATGACCCAGAAAAGTGTGTCCGGCCAAATGGGGTCGAGCGTGTTGGGTTATGTGGTGCGCCCCTGCAGGGAAGTTATTCTATTCGAATAGCCGTGATCTTCGGTAACAGGACGACTTGGAGTTGTACCTTGACCTTATGACAACTAGAACCGGATACTTAATAAAACACACCCTTCCAAGTGCCAGATACAATCGGTGATCGCTCTCTCACAGGGCGACGAGGGGAGGATCGTCGGTTAGGATTATGCTATGCGATGTTACTTGGAGGACTTCAGTCTACTCTCTTCTACATGCTGCAAGACGGAGGCTGCCAGAAGCGTAATCTTCGACAGGATTAGTTATCCCCCTCTTATTCTGGCATTCTGCAGTTCAGTCCATCGATATGACCCTTTACACATATACCCATGCATATGTAGTGTAGTTCCTTGCTTGCGAGTACTTTGGATGAGTACTCACGGTTGCTTTCTCCTTCTTTTCCCCTACCCCTTCTACCTGGTTGTCGCAACCAGATGTTGGAGCCCAGGATCCAGACGCCACCGTTGACGACGACTCCTACTACACCGGAGGTGCCTACTACTACGTGCAGCCCGATGACGGCGACCAGGAGTAGTTTAGGAGGATCCCAGGCAGGAGGCCTGTGCCTCTTTCGATCTGTATCCCAGTTTGTGCTAGCCTTCTTAAGGCAAACTTGTTAACTTATGTCTGTACTCAGATATTGTTGCTTCCGCTGACTCGTCTATGATCGAGCTCTTGTATTCGAGCCTTCGAGGCCCCTGGCTTGTAATATGATGCTTGTATGACTTTTTTTTGTAGAGTTGTGTTGTGATATCTTCCCATGAGTCCCTGATCTTGATCGTAGACGTTTGTGTGTATGATTAGCGTACGGTCAAATTGGGGGCGTCACAAGTTGGTATCAGAGCCGACTGCCTGTAGGAATCCCCCTTTCCAACTCCTTGGCCGAAGTCGAGTCTAGTCATTGAAAAACTTTTACTAACATGGTTGTGCGGCTTACGGGCCCACGTCGCCCTCTGGGTGGTATTAGGATCTTTTACTCCTCGATCCTTACTCTGGGACTCTGAGCTCTCTTCTATTCGGGTTAAATGAATTTTGCTAAATCTAACATTAGGATCTCGTTATCACTTTCACCCGGAGAGCCCCTTATTACTGATGATCGTCTGCTGTACGTGAAGACCCTGAAGATACTCTCCGCTGTTAACTCGAGAACTTGTGTTCATCGCGTTTGCAATTCCCCTTCCACCGTCAACCCTTATGGATAACTACTTGTAGTTGTTATTCTTACATTCATCCCCAGTTGGTCTTGTTATTACAAGATACCCCGTAATACTTGTCGTTGTTTCGATAATCCTTTGAGCTTACTGCCTTGCTGTTCCTTGTCACCCGAATACCCCTATGGATAATTCTCGCACTTATCGACTATCCGCTCACCCCCCAGTTGTTCATGTGTTTCACAATGGTCATCGAAATACTACTCGATCCTCCAAAAATCCTTAGTAGCTTATTGCTCTGCAATACTTGTCTGCTTGCATGATGGATGCTTTCCATATGTCTGGCAATATTCGTTAGTATCCTTAGGCACCGTCATTTTGATGCCTTTGATTCAACATGAGTGCGAATGCACGCAATCATCAGTTGATCCTTTTAAATTATCTTTCCGGCTCAGACATCATTTTGAACATGAGCTGGTTCTCAACAAATCCAATTGTCGTCGATTGTACCCCTAAGGCTATTCAACTTATCCATCCCTAATCAGAACATTGCTTCTGATCCCTTGATTTGAATATCATAATTCCTTTGCACTTGAGCTCTGGATTAGTCAGTTGTTTCCATAATCCAATGCCTTTGCATTCTTTCTTCTTCTGGTAGAGTACCGATACTCACATCAGCTCCATTGTGTATCGTCAGATCCATTGTTTGATTTCATCCGACATCGTCCTTAATGTTCAATAACCTTGTGAGCCTTTCCACAGATACATAATGCCTTTGGTAAATTGTATCCTCTACTTTTTTCAACCATGCTCTACTTTCGAGCTTGTGTTAATTACTCCAGAAGTTCATGGTATATGTTCTAAGAAGCCCCGATGGGTTGAACCTATGCCTTCCTTAATCTATGTGAACCCGAAAGTTTTCACGGGTCATACTCCTCTGGTAATTCACCAGGTAGGTTTTGATACTAAAATTCTTTTTATCTAGAGCAGTGACTGAAAGGTTATGCATTGAAGAAGTGGGAGTCGACTTTGAACTTTGTGTTCATGCCCATGGACACGATGTAGATCTTATCATTAAAGCTTCTCTTAAATTAATTATTCCCTTGGTATAAGTTCTTATATCTAGGATCCAGCCTTTTGCAATCATGGTTCGAACCATGTTCTCCTTTAAACACCATTTCTCGGGCAAGTTTAAGCACTTGTCTTCTACAGAGCAATACCCTAGTCCAAACTCTACTTTGATCTGTCGTCGAGTATTACCCCCCTGGTATCTCGAGATTATCATGGAACTGCATACTTATTATGAGTTCTTCATCAAGTGCTAGATTCTCATTGATTCCAATTTTTCACGGGCTCTGAGTTATTAAACACTAAAAGACACCTATAATTGACTCAAGTCCGCACCACGATTAAACAAATCTTGGTAACCTTCATTACTTACAAGTTTGTACCCAATCATATCCTTCCTACCCTATTTGGCTATATCATTATTGTGATGGTTTTAAATGTGCTACCTAGTGCTTATTCCCGGAGCACAACTTTCGACGATGAGCTAAGCTTACGTCAACCTTCCTCATCATACCATTTCGCCTTAAACAACGAGCTTGGTTTCGTTTGTGTCATACCCTTGGTTTCAGTAACCTTTCGCTTCATCATTCCTTTGGCTTGATGTCATCGTCGACCGATTACATCTTCATGAAATCTCTCAACAATTGTGTCGTGATCATCATCGGCATTCTAAGCTCTTCCAGGATGTCAATTGAGTTCATGATGAGGAATACCATCCTTGCCCTCGATGATCTGTATTATCATCGCCCACTTTATTGATTTCCCTCCAACACAAACTTGTTCGTGTTGTGTGTTATACCTTGAGATCCTTGCTATCCGACAATTATTCTTCTTTACTCTGGAGTATTACTATCTTATATGTCAAGAATGTTGTGAGAATTTCACCACCTCTTAAGAATTCATGATACAGTGATGCTTCTCACCATCACCATTCTTTGCTTGGTCCCCGTGTTGAGTGAACTCCGTTGTGCAAATTTAATATCTCCAGCAACCCTATTGCTTCAGAGTTATTGGATAATGATTCCAATTTGGTGTGTTGGTTGCCCAGTCGCCATTCCGACGTTGGTCGTGCAACCCAACCCATATTTCGGGTGCACCTTTCAACCAATGTTTAATTATGTATGGTTTCCTCCAGCATACATCATTAAGTCATTTGATCTGACTAATGTTATCTCCTTGTTCACATAATTGTGGAAATCCATCTTTTGGAAATCTCATTGAAATGTCGCTGAGTTCATCAGCCACCTCCTCATTCTCTCCTTGATTTAATGACGAACTCTTGTTTCGGAACTCGCTTCCATAGTTCAATTCCCGAGAATCTTACAATGTCATCTCGGCAATTTGTGTTGCACCTTCTTCTCAGGCATCCCGAGTCTGAGTTATCCTGACACTAATCATATCTGAATCTCAGTCAGATATGATGGTTGGGACTTAATTCCAAGAGTTATAACATTGGTCCTTATATATCGGTAAGGTGAGGTCATGCCTATCACCCCTGGCCGGAGGACCTATTGTTATAGTTCCCTTTTTAGCAATCTTAGCGATTCTTCCCTGAGGAAATCATAAGACTTATGCTATAAGTTGTTCCTAATGAATCCTTTGTGCATCCAAATTCCGACCCCTTACTTGATGACCATGTCAATGCTATCTCGAAGCCTGTCTGTGGTACTCTGATCATCGATAAGAACATTTGAAGCCTAATGCTAAATGTTACTTTCTCAATTATCCAAACACCATTGTATGGGTAATGTCATGAAAATTCTCTCCCGTACCTAAAGAGTTTTCTACATTATATCCTGTCATGGATATCATGCTCTACTTGTCCTTGGGAAGGATATACCTTTGAAATGTGTGTTTAAACCCATTTTCCTTTCCATTGTTCTGTTCAATCTGATAATCATATTTGCCTTTCCATTGGTTGGTTTAACGCGTCTTGTGATCTATATGATCTAAGCGGTAATATTCTCCTGCTTATGTAAACACCTCGGTGTACAATTCTGTCAGCAAGACCATGTTACTATTGTTGATGACATTTCGGTAGCCACCGATGGACGAGAACCTTGCCTATTGGCTCGCCTCGTTCAACGAGCAGGAAAATGGTTCTCTTCGTCCCTCGCCCTTGGTATCGATGTTGTTGCTGACATAGCTGACAGGCTATCCTCTGACACGCCTTGCCTACATGATCATGCAAATCATCACCGCCTCCCTACTTTTAACCCACATGGTGGGCCCATAACCCATAGTTCCACAGGATCGAAACCTGACTCTCCTGTACACCACCTGTTCCCAAGGTTATTCCTCGCGCTTGAATTCGTATGTAATTCACGGACCACCTGTCTAGTGATCTATTCTAGTATGAGGCGCAATACCTATTCTTGTTGCCCTGAAACCCTTTCACCTTTTGATTAGGCACCGAATGATTGCCTATCCGTTTGAAACTTCTCATGGTACCTTCTTACTTTGCTCTCGATATCTTCTTAAGTTTCAAATCGAGAGATACTTATGCTTCTTCCCTGAGTTAACCGTCTGATGCTCGATCTTGTTAGAATCCATCCATATAGATTTTTCCCTTCTTATCCTTTCGTAAGTACGTTGAAGGTCCTGAAGGAAGGACGATGACTTCATCATGATGACCTGAAGTAGAGGACTGAATACATCAATGTAATGGATCGACCTCTTCGAGAAGAGCAACTATGACCGAGAAGAATCGTTAGAATTTCGTAACCAGATCCCTTCCCCTTATTGCCGCTCCAAAATCTCGGGACGAGATTTCTTGTAGTGGAGGAGAATTGTGACGCCCGGGTAATTTGGCTACAGTAATCCCACGTTAATGATGCCACGTCACCTCGATTATTGTTGCTAATCTCGCGTTAGTTCGAAACCGGTTCGAATTCAAATTCAAAATCAAGCAAACAATAAAATATTTTCAAAAATTAAAACTAAAATGTTGGGGTGTTGCCAAATAATGCATAGGTAATTATTATGGAGAAACCACAATTTTATAAAAGGATTAAGTGCACTAAAATATTTAAACAGCAGCAAAACATTAAACTAACTACCCTTTTCAATTTGATAAAATATTAAACTATTTGTTTTATTGCCAAAAACTTATAGGGCAGTGGCATACTTATTAAAACTAAATTAGGGACCAGTGGTGTAGTTTATAAAACCAAATTCAAAAGGAAACTAAAATAAAACAGTAAAGCAGAAATATAAAATAAAACAAAAATAAATAAAGAGAAAGCACTCACCCTCCCCCCCCCCGGGGCTCCGGCCACAGGCCACGGCCCAACTGGGCCACGACCCACCAGGCCGGCCCAACCGGCCACCCTCACTCCCCATATTCCCCATGCCCGTAACCCTAACCCCTCTCCCAGTCGCCCCACCTCCCCTACTCGCTCCACTCCTCCTCTGTCCCCCTCCCCGATCCAGATCGGATCGGGGGCGTTCGCCGCCGCCGCCCGGAATCCCCACCAGAGACACCCCGCCACCCGCCATCGTCGGTGCCGCCTCCCCTTCTGCGTCACTCGTCCCCGACCTCCTCCTCAACCGCGGACCCCAAGCTCGACGCCGCCCCGAACCGCCATCACCGAGCGCCATTCGCCGGAGCTCCTCCGTCGTTGCCGGATCTCGCGTCCTCGTCCTCCTCCACAAGCCACGTCGACCCCCTTCTCGGCAATGCTGTGAGCCGCCCCTGTTTCCTTCTTTTCCCGCGTTCACCGCACCGCTACGCCCCCTTCCCGCTCACTACGCGTCCACGAGCATGCTTGGTCGCGCCCCTTCCGGCCTTGCTGTGTTTGCCGTCTTCCATGCCCCTGCGCCTCGCATCGCGTCCGCGAATCCTCCGCAGCCTCGCTGGCTGCTTGGCCGCCGCAAGCCGCGCGACGCGCCGGCTCTGCCTGCTGTTTGCCGCTGCTGCCCTCACGCCCCGCCGGCGCATGTGTCACTCCGCGCGCGCCCATCCTCCTGAGCCGCGCCTGGCCTCGCCCCGCAGCACTCCCCGCCGGCGAGCGCGTGCCCTGGCGCCCATTGCCCGCAACCGCGCCCCGCGGGCTGGCGCCCGCTCCCGTTTCTACCGACCCGTTAAGGCTCCCTGGTGCCGATGACAAACGGGGCCCATGCCCCTGGAACATTTAAAAAAAAGATTAGAAAAAAAGATAAATAAATAAATAAAATTAATTAATTAATTAAGGAATTAATTAAGTTAATTAATCCTACTTAATTAATCTAATTAACCTGTTAGTCTAACTAAACAATAATTAGTTTAACCTAGCCCCAATTAACTTAACAGTGTATGACAGGTGGGTCCCATTGGGCCCACATGTCAGTTTGACCCAGTCAACCTCTGTTGACTGCTGACGTCATGCTGACACCAGCAAACACTGTTTTGGATAATGTTGCATTAAAATAATTAAATAAATCCTGAAAATGATTTAAAGCTTTTAAAATAATAGAAAATAAACCATATCTCAGATGAAAATACTTTGTACATGAAAGTTGCTCAGAACGACGAGACGAATCCGGTTACGCAGCCCGTTCATCCGCCACACATACCTAGCGTAGCAAACATGCAACTTTTCCCCTCTGGCTCCTTTGCCCGAAAATGCGAAACACCGGGGATAATTTCTCGGATGTTCCCCCCTTCACCGGTACCACCTCATACCGCGTTAGGGCACACATAGCATCACGCTTTGTCATGTCATGCATCATCTCGCATTTGTTTGTATTATATTTATTGTTTCTTTCCCCTCTTCTCTCGCTAGACACCGAGACCGACGCCGCTGCTACCCAGTTCGACTACGGTGTTGACGACCACTCTCTCTTGCCAGAGCAACCAGGCAAGCCCCCCCTTTGATCACCAGATATCGTCTACTCTTCTCTATACCGCTTGCACTAGAGTAGTGTAGCATGTTACTGCTTTCCGTTATTCCTATCCTGATGCATAGCTTGTCCTTGCTACTACTGTTGTTACCATTACCTGCTATCCTACTGCTTAGTATAGGATGCTAGTGTTCCATCAGTGGCCCTACACCCTTGTCCGTCTGCCATGCTATACTACTGGGTCGTGATCACTTCGGGAGGTGATCACGGGCATATACTATATACTTTACACAGTTACATTACTTATGATACTGTTCAGAGATGGGGGCTGAAGGGGCAGGTGGCTCCATCCCGGTAGAGGTGGGCCTGGGTTCCCGACGGCCCCCGACTATTACTTTGAGGCGGAGCGACAGGGCAGGTTGAGACCACCTAGGAGAGAGGTGGGCCTGGCCCTGGTCGGTGTTCGCAGATACTTAACACGTTTAACGAGATCTTGGTATTTGATCTGAGTCTGGCTACTGGCCTATATGCACTAACCATCTACGCGGGGACAGTTATGGGCACTCGACGTCGTGGTATCAGCCGAAGCCTTCGTGACGTCAGCGACTGAGTAGCGCGCGCCGGATTGGACCGTAAGCCTGCTCTTGTATTAAGGGGGCTAGTTCTGCTTCCGGCCGCGTTCGCAACGTGCAGGTGTGCAAAGGGCGATGGGCCCAGACCCCTGCGCCATAGGATTTAGACCGGCGTGCTGACCTCTCTGTTGTGCCTAGGTAGGGCTGCGACGTGTTGATCTTCCGAGGCCGGGCATGACCCAGAAAAGTGTGTCCGGCCAAATGGGATCGAGCGTATTGGGTTATGTGGTGCACCCCTGCAGGGAAGTTAATCTATTCGAATAGCCGTGATCTTCGGTAATAGGACGACTTGGAGTTGTACCTTGACCTTATGACAACTAGAACCGGATACTTAATAAAACACACCCTTCCAAGTGCCAAATACAACCGGTGATCGCTCTCTCACAGGGCGACGAGGGGAGGATCGTCGGTTAGGATTATGCTATGCGATGTTACTTGGAGGACTTCAGTCTACTCTCTTCTACATGCTGCAAGATGGAGGCTGCCAGAAGCGTGGTCTTCGACAGGATTAGTTATCCCCCTCTTATTCTGGCATTCTGCAGTTCAGTCCATCGATATGGCCCTTTACACATATACCCATGCATATGTAGTGTAGTTCCTTGCTTGCGAGTACTTTGGATGAGTACTCACGGTTGCTTTCTCCTTCTTTTCCCCTATCCCTTCTACCTGGTTGTCGCAACCAGATGTTGGAGCCCAGGATCCAGACGCCACCGTCGACGACGACTCCTACTACACCGGAGGTGCCTACTACTACGTGCTGCCCGCTGACGACGACCAGGAGTAGTTAGGAGGATCCCAGGCAGGAGGCCTGCGCCTCTTTCGATCTGTATCCCAGTTTGTGCTAGCCTTCTTAAGGCAAACTTGTTAACTTATGTCTGTACTCAGATATTGTTGCTTCCGCTGACTCGTCTATGATCGAGCTCTTGTATTCGAGCCTTCGAGGCCCCTGGCTTGTAATATGATGCTTGTATGACTTATTTTTTTTGTAGAGTTGTGTTGTGATATCTTCCCGTGAGTCCCTGATCTTGATCATACACGTTTGTGTGTATGATTAGCGTACGGTCAAATCGGGGGCGTCACAGTCATACCCCAAGATTCCAGACACAATACCGATATCATCGGGGGCTCAGCCACCGAAACAACACCATTGGCCCATCTAATAATGGCAGTAATTACCCCATGGACTGAACCCTTCCCAGCCTACCTTAATATGCGAGAGCCCCCGAGGACCAGAATGAGGCTCGATGCATCGTTCGACACTCGAAAGCCTACAAGGTTCATGAAGGAGAGCTCTACAAGAAGAGTGCTAGCAAAATAGTTCAAAGATGTATCTCCGAAGAAGAAGGATGCCAGCTCCTGGCCGAAATCCATGATGGTCTTGGCGATCACCACGCTGCAGCCCGGGCTCTTGTAAGCAAGGCCTTCCATACCGGTTTCTTCTGGCTGACGGCCCGAGCAGATGCACATGACCTTGTCCAACATTGTGTGGGATGCCAGCTTTTCGCCAATCAAAGCCATATGCCGCCTACCGCCTTACAAACAATCCCCATTACTTGGCATTTCGCGGTCTGGGGGCTTGATATGGTCGGACCCCTTAAAGGGGGAAGCCATAAGAAAAAATATCTGCTGGTCATGGTAGATAAATTCACTAAGTGGATAGAGGCCAGGCCAGTTAGAACGGCCGAAGCCAGACCGGTGATAGATTTTATATCCGGTGCCGTACACCATTATGGTGTCCCACACAGCATCATCACCGATAACGGCTCCAATTTTATAGCCAACGGAGTGAAAACATGGTGTGATAACCTGGGCATCAAGCTCGATTACGCCTCCATCTATCACCCCCAAACAAATGGTCAAGTCGAACGAGCTAATGGTCTTATCATGGGCGGCATTAAGTCTAGACTAGTATGATCTTTAGCTTTATAGCTCTTGTGTGGCTAGAACGCACACTTATGAGGTACACATCCTTAAATGTATACACCCATAACACCTGGGGGCTTGTTTTACAGAAGCTTATTATGATTTTGCGAGCATCAAGCTCGCCACATATATGTCCTTTTCTCATATATACCTTTTCTTCGCCATGATATGCACCTTTATGACTTAAGTTTTTGCCAAGATGGGTTGCCTGGCTCCTGTGCTTATGCCCTATGTTCCGTTAGTTCGGCTAGGGCATAAAGGGAGCACCTCTGTGATTGTTATAGTCGGGTCATCCGGACTTGTACCTCAGACTCGGTGAAGCCGAAAGCTAGCTGATACGTCTCCAACGTATCTATAATTTTTTATTCTTCCATGCTATTATATTATCTGTTTTGGATGTTTAATGGGATTTATTATACCTTTTTATATTATTTTTGGGACTAACCTATTAACTGAAAGCCTAGTGCAAATTGCTGTTTTTTGCCTATTTCGGTGTTTGGCAGAGAAGGAATATCAAACGGAATCCAAACGGAATGAAACCTTCGCGAGAATCGTTTTTGGAATAAACAAAATCCATGAGACTTGGAGTGGACGTTAAGGAAGCAGCCAGGACGCCATGAGGGAGGAGGGCGCGCCCCAGGGGGGTGGGCGCGCCCCCACCCTAGTGGGCCCCTCGCAGCTCCACCGACCTACTTCTTTCGCCTATATATACTGTTATACCTTGAAACCTTCAAGGAGAGCCATGAAACACCTTTTCCACCGCCGCAACCTTCTGTACCTGTGAGATCCCATTTTGGGGCCTTTTCCGGCGATCTGCTGGAGGGGGATTCAATCTTGAAGGGATTCTACATCAACACCATAGCCTCTCCGATGATGTGTGAGTAGTTTACCACAGACCTTCGGGTCCATCGTTATTAGCTGGATGGCTTCTTCTCTCTCTCTTTGCATCTCAATAGAAAGTTCTCCTCGATCTTCTTGGAGATCTACTCGATGTAACTCTTTTTGCGGTGTGTTTGCCGAGATCCGATGAATTGTGGGTTTATCAGTTTGATTATCTATGAATGTTATTTGATTCTTCTCTGAATTCTTATATGCATGATTTGATATCTTTGCAAGTCTCTTCGAATTATTGGTTTAGTTTGGCCTACTAGATTGATCTTTCTTGCAATGGGAGAAGTGCTTAGCTTTGGGTTCAATCTTGCGGTGCTCGATCCCAGTGACAGAAAGGGAAATGACACGTATTGTATTGTTGCCATCGAGGATAAAAAGATGGGGTTTATATCATATTGCTTGAGTTTACCCCTCTACATCATGTCATCTTGCCTAATGCGTTACTCCGTTCTTATGAACTTAATACTCGAGATGCATGCTCAATAGCGGTTGATGTGTGGAGTAATAGTAGTAGATGCAAAATCGTTTCGGTCTACTTGTCACAGACGTGATGCCTATATTCGTGATCATTGCCTTAGATATCATCATAACTATGCGCTTTTCTATCAATTGCTCGACAGTAATTTGTTCACCCACCGTAATACATGCTATCTTGAGAGAAGCCACTAGTGAAACATATGGCCCCGGGGTCTACTTTACATCATATAAGTTTCCTATCTACAATTCTAGTTTTCTATTTATTTTGCAATCTTTATTTTCCAATCTATACCACAAAAATACCAAAAATATTTATCTTACTATCTTTATCAGATCTCACCTTTGCAAGTGGCCATGAAGGGATTGACAACCCCTTTATCGCGTTGGTTGGAAGGTTCTTATTTGTTTGTGCAGGTACTAGGCGATTTGCGTGTAGTCTCCTACTAGATTGATACCTTGGTTCTAAAAAACTGAGGGAAATACTTACGCTACTTTGCTGCATCACCCTTTCCTCTTCAAGGGAAAACCAAAGCATGCTCAAGAGGTAGCAAGAAGGATTCTTGGCGCCGTTGCCGGGGAGATCTACGCACAAGTCAAGACATACCAAGTACCCATCACAAACTCTTATCCCTCACATTATATTATTTGCCATTTTCCTCTCATTTTCCTCTCCCCCCATTTCACCTTTGCCATTTTATTTGCCCTTTTTTGTTCGTCTCTTTTTGCTTGCTTCTTGTGTGTCCATCTGTTAGATCGTTTATTTTGCTGTTATGGCTAGTCCTTCTATCACTGTTAGTACTCCTGATTTTGAAGTTCTCCACTTTAAACAAAGACAAGGAGAAAACTTAAAAAATGCTTGGTATAGGATGGTAGAATCTTATCATAGTTGCACCATAGAGGGAGATTTCAAGATTTTACTTCGCAATTTCTATGTTGGGCTTACCTTACCCCATAGACAACTCCTTGATTTTTCCGCCAAAGGGAACTTTATTGAAGTTGACCCTAGTATTGCTTATGAAATTATAGAGGGTATAGTAGGAGTACTTCCGGCACAAAAGGGACTTCACCTTACGCAAGAAGGAACCCAAATCTTAGAGAAATTATGCGAACTGAAAAAATTTATTGAACCTCTTAAAAATGTTGGTGGAAATCTTAACCGCATGAATATGTTGATTACACTCTACAATAAGTGGTTAGATGCTATGGATCTAAATATCTCCGATCATGAAGGGAAACGTAAGAACCTCCCATATCCAAACATAACTCCATTAAAAAGATAAACACCAAAGATGGCAATACCTAGATCTCTTCTTGTTTTTATGCCTAGCTAGGGGCGTTAAACGATAGCGCTTGTTGGGAGGCAACCCAATTATATTTTTGTTCCTTGCTTTTTGTTTCTGTTTAGTAATAAATAAATCATCTATCCTCTATTATGATTGTGTTATTTATGCTTTAGTTAGTGTTTGTGCCAAGTAAAGCCTTTAGGATTTTCTTAGATGATTGTTGTTTGATCTTGCTGAAAAAACAGAAAGTATGCGCCCACGAGAATAATTTTCATTTTTTTACCAGTGAGCGATAAAATACCAATTACAACTACAGGATATTAATATAAAAATTACCCTGGTCGTCCTAATTTGGTAGAATTTTTGGAGTTACAGAAATATTCGAAACCTATAGATTGCTACAGATTGTTCTATTTTTGACAGATTCTGTTTTTCGTGTGTAGTTTGCTTATTTTGATGAATCTATGGCTAGTATCGGGGGGTATGAACCATAGAGAAGTTGGAATACAGTAGGTTTAACACCAATATAAATAAATAATGAGTTCATTATAGTACCTTAATGTGGTGGTTCGTTTTCTTATACTAACGGAGCTCATGAGATTTTCTGTTGAGTTTTGTGTTGTGAAGTTTTCAAGTTTTTGGGTAAAGATTTGATGGATTATGGAATAAGGAGTGGCAAGAGCCTAAGCTTGGGGATGCCCAAGGCACCCCAAGGTAAAATTCAAGGACAACCAAAATCCTAAGCTTGGGGATGCCCTGGAAGGCATCCCCTCTTTCGCCTTCATCTATCGGTAACTTTACTTGAGGCTATATTATTATTCACCACATGATATGTGCTTTCCTTGGAGTGTCTTGTATGATTTGAGTCTTTCTTTTTAGTTTACCATAATCATCCTTGCTGTACATACCTTTTGGGAGAGACACACATGAATCGGAAGTTATTAGAATACTCTATGTGCTTCACTTATATCTTTTGAGCTAGATAATTTTGCTCTAGTGCTTCACTTATATTTTTTAGAGCACGGTGGTGGTTTTATTTTGTTGAAATAATTGATCTCTCATGCTTCACTTATATTATTTTGAGAGTATTTTAGAACAGCATGGTAATTTACTTTGGCTATAAAATTAGTCCTAATATGATAGGCATTCAAGTTGGGTATGATAAAAACTTTCATATAGATTGCATTGAATACTATGATACTTGATAGATGTTTTGAGATATAAAGGTGGTAATGTTAGAGTCATGGTAGTTGGGAAATTGAGAAATACTTGTGTTAAAGTTGGCAAGTCCCGTAGCATGCACGTATGGTAAACATTGTGTGACAAATGTGAAGCATGGGGTGTTCTTTGAGTGCTTTCCTTATGAGTGGGGGTCGGGGACGAGCGGTGGTCTTTTCCTACCAATCTATCCCTCTAGGGGTATGCGTAGTAGTACTTTGCTTTGAGGGCTAATAAACTTTTGCAATAAGTATATGAGTTCTTTATGACTAATGTGAGTCCATGGATCATACTCACTCTTACCTTTCCGCAATTTGCTAGCCTCTACGGTACCGTGCATTGCCCTTTCTCACCTCCAGAGTTGGTGCAAACTTCACCGGTGCATCCAAACCCCGTGATACGATACGCTCTATCACACATAAGACTCCTTATATCTTCCTCAAAACAGCCACCATACCTACCTATTATGGCATTTCCATATCCATTCCGAGATATAATGCCATGCAACTTTCCACCGTTCCGTTTATTATGACACGCTCCATCATTGTCATATTGCTTTGCATGATCATGTAGTTGACATCGTATTTGTGGCAAAGCCACTTTCATAATTCTTTCATACATGTCGCTCTTGATTCATTGCATATCCTGGTACACCACCGGAGGCATTCACATAGAGTCATATTTTTGTTCTAGTATCGAGTTGTAACATTGAGTTATGAATAAATAAAAGTGTGATGATCATCATTATTAGAGCATTGTCCCATGTGAGGTGAAATAAAAAAAGGCCAAAGAAGCCCAAATAAAAAAAGAGGCCAAAGAATCCCAAGAAAAACAATGAGATAAAAAGAGAGAAGGGACAATGTTACTATCCTTTTTCCACACTTGTGCTTCAAAATAGCACCATGGTCTACATGATAGAGAGTTTATTATTTTCTCACTTTCATATACTAGTTGGAATTTTTCATTATAGAACTTGGCTTGTATATTCCAATGATGGGCTTCCTCAAAATGCCCTAGATCTTTGTGAGCAATCAAGTTAGATGCACACCCACTTAGTTTATTTTGATGAGCTTTCATACACTTGTAGCTCTAGTGCATCCGTTGCATGGCAATCCCTACTCCTCGCATTGACATAAATTGATGGGCATCTCCATAGCCCATTGATTAGCCGCGTCAATGTGAGACTTTCTCCTTTTTTGTCTTCTCACATAACCCCCATCATCATATGCTATTCAACCGATAGTGCTATATCCATGGCTTGCGCTCATGTATTGCGTAATGGTTGAAAAGGCTAAAGCACGTTAAAAAGTATGAACCAATTGCTCGGCTTGTCATCGGGGTTATGCATGATGGGAGCATTTTGTGTGACGAAAATGAAGCATGGCCAAACTATATGATTTTGTAGGGATAAGCTTTCTTTGGCTATGTTATTTTGATAAGACATAATTGATTGGTTAGCATGCTTGAAGTATTACTATTTTTATGTCAATATTAAACTTTTATCTTGAATCTTTTGGATCTAAACATTCATGCCACAATAAAGAGAATTACATTGAAAATTATGTTAGGGAGCATTCTACATCAAAAATTCTATTTTTATCATTTACCTACTCGAGGACGAGCAGGAATTAAGCTTGGGGGTGCTTGATACGTCTCCAACGTATCTATAACTTTTTATTGTCCCATGCTATTAGATTATTTGTTTTGGATGTTTAATGGGCTTTAGTATACCTTTTTATATTATTTGTGGGACTAACCTATTAACCGAAAGCCCAGTGTAAATTGCTGTTTTCCCTATTCCAGTGTTTCACAGAAAAGGAATATCAAATGGAATCCAAACGGAATGAAACCTTCGCGAGGATCTTTTTGGAACAAACACAATCCAGGAGACCTGGAGTGGACGTCAAGGAAGCAGCAAGGAAGCCACGAGGCAGGAGGGCACGCCCTAGAGGGGTGGGCGCGCCCCCCACCCTCGTGGGCCCGTCGCAGCTCCACCGACCTACTTCTTTCGCCTATATATACTCTTATACCTTGAAACCTTCGGGGAGAGCCATCAAACACCTTTTCCACCGCCGCAACCTTCTGTACCCGTGAGATCCTATCTTGGGGCCTTTTCTAGCGATCTGCCGGAGGGGGATTTGATCACGGAGGGCTTCTACATCAACACCATAGGCTCTCCGATGATGTGTGAGTAGTTTACCACAGACCTTCGGGTCCATAGTTATTAGCTAGATGGCTTCTTATCTCTCTTTGGATCTCAATACAAAGTTCTCCTCGATCTTCTTGGAGATCTATTCGATGTAACTCTTTTTGTGGTGTGTTTGCCGAGATCTGATGAATTGTGGGTTTATCAATCTGATTATCTATGAATATTATTTGATTCTTCTCCGAATTCTTATACGCATGATTTGATATCTTTGCAAGTCTCTTCAAATTATCAGTTTAGTTTGGCCTACTAGATTGATCTTTCTTGCAATGGGAGAAGTGGTTAGCTTTGGGTTCAATCTTGCGGTGCTCGATCCCAGTGACATGAAGGGAAACGACACGTATTGTATTGTATTGTTGCCATCAAGGATAAAAAGATGGGGTTTATATCATATTGCTTGAGTTTATCCCTCTACATCATGTCATCTTGTCTAACACGTTACTCCGTTCTTATGAACTTAATACTCTAGGTGCATGCTGGATAGCGGTCGATGTGTGGAGTAATAGTAGTAGATGCGGAATCATTTTGGTCTACTTGTCACAGACGTGATGCCTATATTCATGATCATTGCCTTAGATATCATCATAACTATGTGCTTTTCTATCAATTGCTCGGCAGTAATTTGTTCACCGACCGTAATACATGCTATCTTGAGAGAAGCCACTAGTGAAACCTATGGCCCCCAGGTCTACTTTACATCATATAAGTTTCCAATCTACAATTCTAGTTTACTATTTATTTTGCAATCTTTATTTTCCAATCTATACTACAAAAATACCAAAAATATTTATCTTACTATCTTTATCAGATCTCATTTTTGCAAGTGGTCGTGAAGGGATTGACAACCCCTTTATCGCATTGGTTGCAAGGTTCTTATTTGTTTCTGCAGGTACTAGGCGATTTGCGTGTAGTCTCCTACTGGATTGATACCTTGGTCCTCAAAAACTGAGGGAAATACTTACGCTACTTTGTTGCATCACCCTTTCTTCTTCAATTGAAAACCAACTCATGCTCAAGAGGTAGCACTAGCGTTCTTAAGGGAATAATCAGTCGGCAGACTAAAGACCTTTTTACCCTCGTTGCACTATGAACCCCCAGATATTATGTATAACTAGATGACTCGTTGCGCCAATGGTGCAAAGGGCGAGAGGGAGACAACTATTGTGAGAATATTCAGACACCCAAGTCTTTACTACTGGTACATAGGTGCTTAGTTACAATGTGGTACACAAAGGAAGTAGATAGGAAGGGATAGATTATTAGCTTATGAAAACCAAACGTGGCCAACACTGCCGCATCCTCTGCTTGGAAGCCATCTTTTCTCACCGAATCTAACATAGATACATGATCACAGAAGGAAGCAAGACCATCATATATAATGGTCTACTTACTCATTCAGGTTAGTGATTATGTGGCTGGAACCGCAAAGTATAATGGGGCTTGACGGACAATAAAAATAGGTGTTGCTCCTCGTCTCCTCCTCCTGAGTCTGGATCGAGGCCTCGCTCCTCTCTTCTCCTGAATGACAGCTTGAAGAAAAGGACACACAAAAGTGCAGTCCTATACATTGAATAACCTGACAGAAAACAGAGACAAATGTAGATATGGGTATCTATTATGCCGCTGATAAAAAAAGTAAAACACTAAACAGAGACAAATAGAAGAATAGTGAGGACTGGAGTAACCTCTACATGATAATTCAGATTGCATCACTGAACATATGAATGATAGAGAGCCCCAAAGAAATTGGCTTTATCAGGTATATGAATGACATTACAGAGAGAATTACCAAATTATCAGGTAAGTGACATGATAGAAAGAAGAAGGTGCTCCATGCTTGTTTCTTGAAACTCCATCAACTACCAGTGCATACACTACATAGGTTAATAATAAACTAATCCTTGAATTCCTCTCTCGTTATATTATCATTGGACACATACTTTTTTGTGTGGCTAGTGGATGCTGGAATTTTGCTACTGCGATGCTGTAAATCTTGTTTTGTTTTTACCTCAGGACCTTATTATGGTTTGAAATGTAGTAGTATAGTACTCCCTCTGTAAACTAATATAAGAGCGTTTAGATCACTAAAATAGTGATCTAAACACTCTTATATTAGTTTATAGAGGGAGTACTTCGCTAGTTAGCATCCTCTCCTCTCCTCTCAAGAGAAAAAAGAGAAGAAATGGGTAGGTGTCTCAACTGGACATCTAAAGAGGATTTGACCACCATGCTTAAATCAAACAAAGTGGAAGCAAAAACAAAACAAAAAACCTTAATTGGCCTAGAACTAGACAAAGTTAACACAGAGGTTAGAGAGGTGACCTTGAGGAGCACAAGAGCGGTTTCGGCTGTCAGCGGTGGGGAAGGAGCTTTATTTGGCTGTCAGCATCGTCCTGGTGGCTGGCCGCTGTAGCACCAACCCAACCTTGACCTAACATATATGAGACATGGCCAGGGAAGCAAAGAGAGGAAATCAAGAGAGGATTGGAGGGGGCAGACCATGATGATGCTGCTGCTTGTCATGGGACTGGAACAAGGAGCAGCGGACCTTGATGAGCACAAGAGTGGCGTCCATGGCGCCTACCTATAGAGACAAGACGAGACCAGTTATTGGTGACACCAAATAGTACATCATTTATATAATACACAACCTCCAGTTATCTAGCTTTCAATAATTTAAGAAAAAAATCCATTTACATGTATACCAGCTATCTTTTGCTATCATATACCTCCAATTATATGTATACCAGAAAAAATCAACGTCAAACTGCAAGCACACTCAGTCAGTCTCTGGTCACCGAGTCAAAGCACTGCCATAGAGCAATTCTTTTCCTATCATATACCTCCTATGGCCGCCTCTCCTGTTTCACACCCGCTCTCACCGCCACCCTGAAATATAAAGAGGTGAAGAATAGAAATAGATAGGAAAATATGTTTACCAATGGCACACAAGGTAGATGAAAATTTTGTGTTTTCAATATTAACAAATCTATGACATCTTCATCGACACAACTATATAATGAATTCCGAAGTACTTCATGGGCACCAATCAAAAGCTAATATATAGTTCAATATATCTACATGCTGCTCCCACTCACCAGAAGAGTAGAGGAGAGATCAAAACTGAGAGAGGTTCAGTGGGGGCTTAAGGGCCCTGGGAGCCGCAAGACCTGCCGTCCATGTTGTCGGTATGCACATTTCACTTATTTTCTGCAAGAGCAAACCAAACCAAGATAGCATTAGCATGTTGTATCTTATGCAAGTAACCAGAAGATGAGAATGCTTGCTGGCAAAGGGGAGCAAGGAAACAATAACCTGAAAACATCCAAGGAAGTAGTAATCCACCTAGCAAGAAAAACAAAGGCCATGGAATATTCAGTCAGCATTCCGAGACCTGACTTGCTCTCTGGATACATATCTTGAGAGTCACAAGAGATGATCTATTTTACCTGTGCCTCTTGTCAAGTCTTCCCAGCCAGCCGAGAACCCCGTAGATCTGTTAGAGCAGCCAAAACAGAACAAATACAATTAACTTCGAATTATAGAAGTTGACAATTGCACAGAACATATGTAATAAAACTATCAAAATCGTAAAGTAGGTATTAAAAAAGATAGAATCATGAGTGTGAGTGTACTGTCCGAAAGTGCATTGATGCCTATTTTATACAGTGACCTAGAGAAAACTCCAGTGCATAAAAAGGAAGGCTAACACATTACGTGCGATTAATGGATGACTTGTTAAGATGCAGGGACATACATTGATTACAATTTTTTTTGCCAATTCAAGCTGTAGAAAACAGATCATCTCATCATTAAGCAGGTTATCCTTGTTTAGCCCATCGTTATACGTAGATATTAGAGGTACATTGTTATCCAAAAATATATAAATGGTTCAATCTATTTTCAGAAACTAAAATTTCTATTTTTTATGTGATCCACATTATAGAATAAGTGCTAATCTTTTGACGAGTCCTCTGCAATATCAAGAAGCTGGATCCAACTAATGCGCTCGACTTGCTCTGCAAATATATACATGGTTCAGCCTTATTTTTAGAAATTAGGATTTCAGTCACGGTTGCAACTCCAACACCAAAAATAATTGACTATTCATTTTCTGTAAGTTCAGACAGAAACAAAGAACAATGCTTACCTGATAGAAACCAACAGAGTTGAAACCTAGACTCTGATTGAGAAGTCCAATTAAGATGCCATTGAGCACTCCAAATCCCATGACGGTCCTTGCGTCCAAAGGTTTGTGCTTAAGGGCTTCATACATAATGCCACATGAAGTCAATAGAATAGAACAAAGAGATGCCAGCTTGTCAACATGGTTGCTGCACAATAAAGAATGAGGGTGTTCTTATTTATAGGGATGACATTTCTTTTGAGAGAATTTGTAGGGATAACATTTCTGCCAAGTTATACATGACTTTCAAAGATCAGTAAACTGAATTAGAAATTTACAGGTTGTAGAGGAAAAAAATGGCAGTCATAACATGAGACACAAAATGATACTACAAACAGGGGATATGCAAACGTCAATGATCTGAACAGAAGCTCTAAATAAATAAAGAAGAAACACTAATTCATAAGAATTGAAACTCACTGCCTCCAGTTCCATAGACCAATAGTCAGTTTTATGTGAGTATAGTTTTCTAGCACGTGAGAATCCTTTGATCAAAATGTTGACTACATAAATAAAATTGAACAAGAGCAGTGAGTTTTCCATGAGTATTGCTAGCCTTTTCATTAGAATACTCCGCTATTATTTCAGTACAATATCAAATATGATCCTTGGCACATGGAAAAATGCTAGAAAAGAGAAATGCAGTCTAAGCAACTTCATTAATCATTGATCCCTTCTGACACAACCAACAAAACATTAGAGATGGATTCCAAAAAAACACCAAGCAGCAGAAATTCCTTGCATAATAACATAAGATACTGATTAATTGCTGGAGATTGTCAAGGTAAAGCAAGATATAGAAGTTACGTTAAAGTGTAAGAACTAAAGTAAAGCAATTACCTGGACTCCCTTTTGCTCATGGCCAGGTTTGCTGCTAATGGATCACCACTAAGAACATGAACTGTGGATGAACCAACCAGTCTCAACATATCAATTACGATGGATGGGTTGTACAGTGGTTGCAATACATTTGAAAATATCAGCAGCGAGATGTTTAGCTCAACCGTTCTATTATGCAATTGCAGAGAGCAAAATAAGCTAATTTTACATGAGCATCGAGGAGTATAACTGGTCCATGAGATATCTCGAAGTCGACATCTGCAGTACAATGCTTTTCCGCTTTGGTTTCCTCAATTTGTGTAGCAAGCAGAGGTTGTGTAGTGATAACCCACAAGTATAGGGGATCGCAACAACTTTCGAGGGTAGAGTATTCAACCAAAATTTATTGATTCGACACAAGGGGAGACAAAGAATATTCTCAAGTACTAGCAGATGAGTTGTCAATTCAACCACACCTGGAAACTTAGTATCTGCAGCAAAGTGTTTAGTAGCAAAGTAATATGATAGTGGTGGTAGCGGCAACAAAAGTAAAGACAACAAAAGTAATGTTTTTGGTATTTTGTAGTGATTGTGACAGTAGCAGCGGAAAAGTAAATAAGCGTAAACCAGTATATGGAAAACTCGTAGGCACCGAATCAGTGATGGATAATTATGCCGGATGCGGTTCATCGTGTAACAATCATAACATAGGGTGACACAAAACTAGCTCCAATTCATGAATGTAATGTAGGCATGTATTCCGTATATAGTCATACGTGCTTATGGAAAAGAACTTGCATGACATCTTTTGTCCTACCCTCCCGTGGCAGCGGGGTCCTATTGGAAACTAAGGGATATTAAGGCCTCCTTTTAATAGAGAACCGGAACAAAGCATTAGCACATAGTGAATACATGAACTCCTCAAACTATGGTCATCACCGGGAGTGGTCCCGATTATTGTCACTTCGGGGTTGCCGGATCATAACACATAGTAGGTGACTATAGACTTGCAAGATCGGATCAAGAACTCACATATATTCATGAAAACATAATAGGTTCAAATCTGAAATCATGGCACTCGTGCCCTAGTGACAAGCATTAAGCATAGCAAAGTCATAGCAACATCAATCTTAGAACATAATGGATACTAGGGATCAAACCCTAACAAAACTAACTCGATTACATGATAAATCTCATCCAACCCATCACCGTCCAGCAAGCCTATGATGGAATTACTCACGCACGGCGGTGAGCATCATGAAATTGGTGATGGAGGATGGTTGATGATGATGACAGCGACGAATCCCCCTCTCCAGAGCCCCGAACGGACTCCTGATCAGCCCTCCCAAGAGGTTTTAGGGCTTGGCGGCGGCTCCGTATCGTAAAATGCGATGATTTCTTCTCTCTGATTTTTTTCTCTCCGAAAGCAAATATATAAAGTTGGAGTTGGCATCGGAGGGTCAACAGGGGGCCCACGAGGTAGGGGGCGCGCCCTAGGCGGGGCGCCCCCCACCCTCGTGAGAAGGGTGTGGGCCCCCTGGTCTTCATATTTGGCGAGGATTTTTTATTATTTTTTCTAAGACCTCCCGTGGAGTTTCGGGTCATTCCGAGAATATTTGTTTTCTGCACATAAAACAACATCATGGCAATTCTGCTGAAAACAGCGTCAGTCCGGGTTAGTTCCATTCAAATCATACAAGTTAGAGTCCAAAACAAGGGCAAAAGTGTTTGGAAAAGTAGATACGACGGAGACGTATCAACTCTCCCAAGCTTAAACCCTTGCTTGTCCTCAAGCAATTCAGTTGACAAACTGAAAGAAAGAAACACTTTTACAAACTCTGTTTGCCTTTGTTGTTGTAACTATGTCAAGCCAGCATTCAAGTTTTCAGCATAGATCATAACTAACCACATTTGCAATAATTCTCAGGTCTCATAATTACTCGTATCAATAGCATAATCAACTAGCAAGTCATAATAATAAATCTTGGATGACAACACTTTCTCAAAACAATCATGATATGATATAACAAGATGGTATCTCGCTAGCCCTTTCTGAGACCGCAAAACATAAATGCAGAACACCTTTAAAGATCAAGGACTGACTAGACATTGTAATTCATGGTAAAAGAGATCCAATCATAGTCATACCAAATATAAATTAACAGTGATGAATGCAAATGACGGCTGTGCTCTCCAGCTAGTGCTTTTTAATAAGAGGGTGATGACTCAACATAAAAGTAAATGGATAAGCCCTTCGCAGAGGGAAGCAGGGATTTGTAGAGGTGCCAGAGCTCGGTTTTGAAATAGAGATAAATTGTATTTTGAGCGGTATACTTTCATTGTCAACATAACATCTAAGAGATGGTGATATCTTCCATGCTAAACACATTATAGGCGGTTCCCAAACAGAATGGTAAAGTTTATACTCCCCCTCCACCAACAAGCATCAATCCATGGCTTGCTCGAAACAACGAGTGCCTCCAACATACATCAGGTCCCAGGGGGAGTTTTGTTTGCAATTAATTTTGATTTAGTTTGCATAAAGCATGGGACTGGGCATCCCGGTGACCAGCCATTTTCTCGTGAGTGAGGAGCGGAGTCCACTCCTCTTGAGAATAACCCGCCTAACACGGAAGATAAGGACAACCTTTGTTGATACATGAGCTACTCGAGCATACAAAACAGAATGTTTATTTGAAGCTTTAGAGTTTGGCACATACAAATTTACTTGGAACGGCAGGTAGATACCGCATATAGGAAGGTATGGTGGACTCATCTGGCATAACTTTGAGGTTTAAGGGATTGGATGCACAAGCAGTATTCCCGCTTAGTACAAGTGAAGGCTAGCAAAAGACTGGGAAGCGACCAACTAGAGAGCGACAACAGCCATGTACATGCATTAAAATTAATAAACATTGGATGCAAGCATGAGTAGGATATAATCCACCATGAACATAAATATCGTGAAGGCTATGTTGATTTTGTTTCAACTACATGCGTGAACATGCGCCAAGTCAAGTCACTTAAATGATTCAAAAGAGGATACCACCCTATCATACCACATCATAATCATCTCAATAGCATGTCGGCATACAAGGTAAATCATTATAACTCATAGCTAATCAAGCATGGCACAAGCAACTCTGATCTCTAATTGTCATTGCAAACATGTTTATTCATAATAAGCTGAATCAAGAACGACAGACTCATCATATTTACAAAAACAAAAGAGGTCGAGTTCATACCAGCTTTTCTCATCTCGGTCAGGCTATCATATATCATCATAATTGCGTTTCACTTGCACGACCGAACGGAGTGAATAATAATAAGAGTGCACGTGCATTGGACTAAGCTGGAATCTGCGAGCATTCAATAAACAGGAGAAGACAAGGCAATATGGGCTCTTGGTTAAATCAACAATAATGCATATAAGAGCCACTTCAACAATTTAATTATGGTCTTCTCCTACTGACCCCAAAGAAAAGAAAAGAAATAAAACTATTTACACGGGAAAGCTCCCAACAAGCAAAAGAAGAATGGGAAATATTTTTGGGTTTTCTTTTTAATTATTACTACTACAGCAGAAAAATAAACTACTACTAATTTTTTTTTTGGTTTTTCTTAAGGTTTAACAAACACACAAGAAGAAAGCAAGAAAAAGAAAATAACTAGCATGGATATTAGAGTGAAAAGTATGAGCACCGACATCTAGCAATGAGTGTGTGTGAACATAAATGTAATGTCGGTGAGAAATACGTACTCCCCCAAGCTTAGGCTTTTGGCCTAAGTTGGTCTATGGCCACGGCTGGCCTGACGGATATCCATAATAATAGTTGTTGGGGTCGTACTGTGATGAGGAAGGATAGTTGGGATCATACTGTGATGAAGAAGAAGACTCTGACTGCCACTGGCTGACAGTCATCTCTGGATCCCAAGAATAAACAGATTGTCGTGCAGGCTCATCTTGTAGTTCTTGTTCTGGCTCCTCGACTGGTGCAGGATTCCGGTAGGCGTGAATAGCCATCAACGGAACAAGGTACGTTCCTGCAGTCAAATCAAACAAAGGAGGAGCAGGCAAGGTAATAGTCTCAGGATGATGTTTATTAAAGAACAATTGATACTTAAGCTCTCCTGCCCTATTCTTAACAATAAAATCATGTGCCACCATACTTTTATGATCTAGATAAACACGGGGCAGCACCCTTTCTTCCTTCTCAGCATGCCTAATAGGTATGTTAAAATGTGCGGCTAGGCGTGTGGCATAGATGCCTCCAAAGATGGGGCCCTTAGTACGGTTCATATTTAACCATCTAGCAATAATACCGCCCAAACTAAAAGTGTTATCTCTATATAAACCTTGGAGCAGAATAATTAAATCAGGGATACTCAGGTTTCCAGAATTTCCGCGTCCAATTAAACAACGAGTAGCAAATAATGCAAAGTAACGCAAAATAGGAAAACGCATGCTAGTGATTCGTGCATCGAAAACCTTCCTGGTTTCTCCTACAGTGATATTATCAATAAACCCAGCCACATCATCATGATGTGGTTCTTCTGTCTTGCCCTCAAAAGGGACTAAACAAACCCGACAGAAATCATAAAGTGACATCTCCTTATGCTCATCATATAAATGAAACACCACCGTAGGTGGTGAGTCCCTAGAATGAAAATGAAAGTTTTGCACAAAGGTATTTGTGAGTAAGAGATGCTGATTGCATTGGTCGTGGAGGAAAGCGGTGAGGCCTGCATTGTGAGCCAATTCATTAAAATCTTCATAGATACCAGCTGCTCTCAAGAAATCATCAGAAGGCCATTCACACGCCCGAATCTCCGTGGTGTGTGGCAAATTATACTTAGGCTTCGGTGCCTTTTCCTTCGAGCTTTGGCTCGATGAGCCCCTCAATAATCTCCTCATCATTTTCTGAAAAATTCTGAAATTTTTAGTAACTTCAAAATAAAAGTGAACCAAACTCAATAAAACTGATAGCAACTACTCCTACAAGTGCCTAGAGCCTATATCAAGCATTAGAACTACTAGGAACCATATAAATTTGACATGCAAGCTCAAGAACATGGTCACCTATGCAGCACAAATTTGCAAAGAATAAAGCACTAGAACAAAAACTAATTGGACCAATGGAGGAGTCACATACCAAGGAACAATCTCCCCAAGCAGTTTTGCGAGAGGTGCTTTGAGCAAGGAGATCGAAAATCACAGCAAAAGTGGCTGGAACTCGTGCTTGAGTTGGTTTTTCGGGTTTGTGTGAGATAGAGGAAGAAGATGGGTGCTGGGATAAGTGGAGGAGGGCCACCCTGGGCCCACGAGGCAGGGGGCGCGCCTTATGGGGGGGGGGGGCGCCCACCACCCTCGTGGCCAGGTGGCAGCTCCTCCCGCGGTAATTTTTGCACAGTAAATCCTCAAATATTCCCGAAAAAATCATATTAAATTGGCATGGCATTCTGAGGACTTTTGTTTTCGGGATATTTTTATATTGCATGGATAAGTCAGGAAACAGACAGAAAAATACTAATTTTACTTTATTTAATATAAATAACAGAAAGTATAGAGAGGGTACAGAAGTTTGTGCTTCTAGTTTCATCCATCTCATGCTCATAAAAAAGAATCCACTAACAAGGTTGATCAAGTCTTGTTAACAAACTCATTCCGATAATCATGAAACTGGAGAAATTTCGAATAACACTAAGTTACCTCAACGGGGATATGCACATCCCCAATAATAAGAATATCATATTTCTTCTTGACAGTAGGAAGAGGAAATTCAAAACCTCCAAATATAATCGATGGAATTTTTCCAATAGAAATCATACTATGAACTTGAGGTTGTTTCCTCGGAAAGTGTACCCTATGCTCATTACCATTAATAGGAAAAGTGACATTGCCTTTGTTGCAATCAATAACAGCCCCTGCAGTATTAAGAAAAGGTCTTCCAAGAATAATAGACATACTATCATCCTCGGGAATATCAAGTATAACAAAGTCCGTTAAAATAGTAACGTTTGCAACCACAACAGGCACATGCTCACAGATACCGACAGGTATAGCAGTTGATTTATCAGCCATTTGCAAAGATATTTCAGTAGGTGTTAGCTTATTCAAGTCAAGTCTACGATATAAAGAGAGAGGCATAACACTAACACCGGCTCCAAGATCACATAAAGAAGTTTTAATATAATTTCTTTTAATGGAGCAAGGTATAGTAGGTACTCCGGGATCTCCAAGTTTCTTTGGTATTCCACCCTTAAAAGTGTAATTAGCAAGCATGGTGGAAATTTCAGCTTTCGGTATCTTTCTTTTATTAGTAATGATATCCTTCATATATTTAGCATAAGGATTCGTTTTGAGCACATCAGTTAATCTCATACGCAAAAAGATAGGTCTAATCATTTCAGCAAATCGCTTAAAATCCTCATCATCCTTTTTCTTGGATGGTTTCGGAGGAAAAGGCATGGGTTTCTGAACCCAAGGTTCCCTTTCTTTACCATGTTTCCTAGCAACAAAGTCTCTTTTATCATAATGTTGATTCTTTGATTGTGGGTTATCAAGATCAACGACATGTTCAATTTCTACATCATTATCATTACTAGGTTGAGCATCATCATGAACATCATCATTAATATTTTTACTTGGTTCATATTCATTACCAGATTGTGTTTCAGCATTAGACATAGATATATTATTTGGATTATCAGGTGGTTCAGCAATAGGTTCACTAGAAGTTTGCACAGTTCTATCATTTTTCTTCTTCTTCTTTTTGGAAGAGCTAGGAACATCAATACTATTTCTTTGAGAATCTTGCTCGATTCTCTTAGGGTGGCCTTCAGGATACAAAGGTTCCTGAGTCATTCTACCAGTTCTAGTAGCCACTCTAATAGCATAATCATTTTTCTTTCTATTCATTTCATCAAGCACTTCTTTTTGAGCCTTAAGTACTTGTTCTACTTGAGTGGTAACCATAGAAGCATGTTTCCTAACAAGTTTAAGTTCACCTTTAATATCAGCCATATAATCACCCAAGCGTCTAATCATATAAGCATTTTCTTTTAATTGTCTACCAAAATAAGCATTGAAGTCATCTTGCTTATTCATAAAGTTATCAAACTCATCCAAGCATTGACTAGCAATTTTAGTAGGAGGGACTTCAGCTTTATCATATCTATAGAGAGAATTTACCTTTACTACCTGTGTCGGGATATCGGGATCAGGAGGTTCTTAAGTGAATAAATAATTAAGATCATATGTTTCTTCAACAAGCGGTGAATTAATACCATGTATTTCTTCAATAGGAGGTAAATTCTTAATGTCTTCAGCTTTAATACCTTTTTCTTTCATAGATTTGTTTGCCTCTTGCATATCTCCGGGACTGAGAAATAGAACACCTCTCTTCTTCGGAGTTGGTTTAGGAATAGGCTCAGTAATTGGAGCAGGAGATGGCTCAGGAGGTGCCCAATTATTTTCATTTGTCAACATATTATTCAATAGAACTTCAGCTTCATCCGGTGTCTTTCCCTGAAAAGAGAACCAGCACAACTATCCAGGTAATCTCTAGAAGCATCGGTTAGTCCATTATAAAAGATATCAAGTATTTCAGGTTTCTTAAGAGGATGATCAGGCAAAGCATTAAGTAACTTGAGAAGCCTCCCCCAAGCTTGTGGGAGACTCTCTTCTTTAATTTGCACAAAGTTGTATATTTCCCTCAAAGCAGCTTGTTTCTTATGAGCAGGGAAATATTTAGCAGAGAAGTAATAAATCATATCCTGGGGACTACGCACACAACCACGATCATGAGAATTAAACCATATTTTAGCATCACCCTTTAATGAGAACGTAAATATTTTGAGTATATAAAGGTAACTCAATCTCTCATCATTAGTAAACAGGGCATCTATATCATTTAACTTAGTAAGATGTGCCACAACAGTTTCAGATTCATAGCCATAAAACGGATCAGATTCAACCAAAGCAATTATATCAGGATCAACAGAGAATTCATAATCCTTATCAGGAACACATATAGGTGAAGTAGCAAAAGCAGGGTCAGGTCTCATTTTATCTCTAAGTGATTCTTTGTTCCATTTAATTAATAACCTCTTAAGCTCATATCTATCTTTACAAGCAAAAATAGCGGCAGAAGATTCCCTATCAAAAAGATAACCTTCAGGAATAATAGGCATATTTTCATCATCACTATCATCATCGTGTTCAGATTCAATAATTTCTTTTTCTCTAGCCCTAGCAATTTGTTCATCAAGAAATTCACTAAGGGGCACAGTAGTATCATGCATAGCAGAAGTGGCATCATCGATAACATGCGACATATCAGAACGAATAGCAGAAGCAGATGTAGGTGTCGCAAACTTACTCATAACAGAAGGTGAATCAAGTGCAGGGCTAGATGGCAGTTCCTTACCTCCCCTTGTAGTTGAGGGATAGATCTTGGTTTTTGGATCTCTCAAGTTCTTCATAGTGTCCAGCAGATATAAATGCCAAGCGACTCAAAGAATAGAGCTACGCTCCCCGGCAACGGCGCCAGAAATTAGTCTTGATAACCCACAAGTATAGGGGATCGCAACAACTTCCGAGGGTAGAGTATTCAACCCAAATTTATTGATTCGACACAAGGGGATCCAAAGAATATTCTCAAGTATTAGCAGCTGAGTTGTCAATTCAACCACACCTGGAAACTTAGTATCTGCAACAAAGTGTTTAGTAGCAAAGTAATATGATAGTGGTGGTAGCGGCAACAAAAGTAAAGACAACAAAAGTAATGTTTTTGTATTTTGTAGTGATTGTAACAGTAGCAGCGGAAAAGTAAATAAGCGTAAACCAGTATATGGAAAACTCGTAGGCACCGAATCAGTGATGGATAATTATGCCGGATGCGGTTCATCATGTAACAGTCATAACATAGGGTGACACAGAACTAGCTCCAATTCATCAATGTAATGTAGGCATGTATTCCGTATATAGTCATACGTGCTTATGGAAAAGAACTTGCATGACATCTTTTGTCCTACCCTCCCGTGGTAGCGGGGTCCTATTGGAAACTAAGGGATATTAAGGCCTCCTTTTAATAGAGAACCGGAACAAAGCATTAGCACATAGTGAATACATGAACTCCTCAAACTATGGTCATCATCGGGAGTGGTCCCGATTAGTGTCACTTCGGGGTTGCCGGATCATAACACATAGTAGGTGACTATAGACTTGCAAGATCGGATCAAGAACTCACATATATTCATGAAAACATAATAGGTTCAGATCTGAAATCATGGCACTCGGGCCCTAGTGACAAGCATTAAGCATAGCAAAGTCATAGCAACATCAATCTCAGAACATAATGGATACTAGGGATCAAACCCTAACAAAACTAACTCGATTACATGATAAATCTCATCCAACCCATCACCGTCCAGCAAGCCTATGATGGAATTACTCACGCACGGCGGTGAGCATCATGAAATTGGTGATGGAGGATGGTTGATGATGATGAGAGCGACGAATCCCCCTCTCCGGAGCCCCGAACGGACTCCAGATGAGCCCTCCCAAGAGGTTCTAGGGCTTGGCGGCGGCTCCGTATTGTAAAATGCGATGATTTCTTCTCTCTGATTTTTTTCTCTCCGAAAGCAAATATATAAAGTTGGAGTTGGCATCGGAGGGTCAACAGGGGGCCCACGAGGTAGGGGGCGCGCCCTAGGCGGGGCGCCCCCACCCTCGTGAGAAGGGTGTGGGCCCCCTGGTCTTCATATTTGGCGAGGATTTTTTATTATTTTTTCTAAGACCTCCCGTGGAGTTTCAGGTCATTCCGAGAATATTTGTGTAAGTGCATCTAGTGCCACCCCTAGTTGGTTTTGGAGTATTGACGACAAACTTAGTTGAGGGACTAATGTGTTTGTGAGAATTGCAGGATAACTCAGGTAGAAGTCCCTCGTTGATTCGGTTTTACTACCAGAGATGACCCCTAAAACTTTATGAAGACATTGAAGTCAAAGGTGGTATATGAAGATATTCACATTGAAGACTATGACAAGAGAAGACACGATATGAAGCCTATGGAGCTCGAAGACTTAGATCTTTCGTAGTTCCTTTTCTTTTGTGTTGAGTCATAGGAACCACCGTACTATTAAGTGGGGTCCAAGAGAACCAGTCAGAATGACTCAAGTGATGCCTAAACCAAAAACCTATGTCTTCGAGAGAAGACTATGAGAGCGAATCTTGTCCAGAGTCGGACAAGTCAGCTTTGCTTGTAGCACAAGTAAAGTTGCCATGTGAGTTTGAAATCTGACCGTTGGGACACATGTCAGTTCCTTAGTGACCCAGGGTCATTTTAGACAAATCAGGTCGGGTTGCCAAGTGGCTATAAATAGCCCACCCCCTACAACCATAAACGGTTGGCTGCTCAGATTGAAAGTACGACTTTTGTCATTTGAGAGCAACCCACCTCGAAGCCTTTGAGAGAGAATTCCCTGCGAGGATAAAGCCCTAACCACCAGAGCCAGAGAGAATTGGGCATCACTTAAGTCTTCTTGTTTGTGTGATCTGAAGACTTATTACACTTGAGGACTGTGCATCCTCTAGCCGGTTAGGCGTCGCGTTCTGAGCAACCAAGAGACATTGTGGATTGCCGGTGAACAAAGTCTGTGAAGGTTTGGGAGTCTACCTTGAAGACTTACCAGAGTGATTGGGCGAGGTCTATGTGACCTTAGCTCAAGGAGAATACGGTGAGGACTGGGTGTCCTGAGCTACGTGTTCAGGACTGGGTGTCCGGGACTGTGTGTCCTAAGGTTTAAATACCTAGCCGCTCCAACCAGACGTACAGTTGTCACAGCAACTGGAACTGGTCCAACAAATCATTGTCTTCAATGAGTCACTGGTTTCATCTTCACTTCACTTTACTTACTGTTACTCATTGTGAAGTCATTGTATGTTTGCAATATCATTTGTCTTCACTGAGTGACTGCGTGTTCTGTTTGGCTTCACAATATCTTCCTACCTGATCCTTACTACCTACCCGCTATTAGTCTTTGTGCCTTCACTTCATTGAATACTTGACTATGGTTTGCCTAGTGTAGTCTACCTTCCGCTGCATGGTAATAGGTTTAATTTTATCATTTGTCTTCAAAACTCCCATGTTCTGAAGACTTTCATAAAAATCGCCTATTCACCCCCCTTTAGTCGATATAACGCACTTTCAATTTGTTTTCTGCACATAAAACAACATCATGGCAATTCTGCTGAAAACAGCGCCAGTCCGGGTTAGTTCCATTTAAATCATACAAGTTAGAGTCCAAAACAAGGGCAAAAGTGTCTGGAAAAGTAGATACAATGGAGGCGTATCATGTAGCAAGCAGAGGATGCATCCCTATAGAGAATAATCACCTAAATAAATTTTGTGCAGTTAATTTGGAACATACCGATGCAGAGAGCAAAATAAGTTAATTTTACTTGAGCGTCAAAGATTCTAACTCGTCGTTGAGATATCCTGAAGTCGACACATGCAGTCAATTGCTTTGCCACTTTGATTTCCTCACTTTGCGTAGCAAGCGGATGATACATTCCTACAGAGAACAGTCACCTAATTAAATTTTGTGTGGTTAATTTGGAACATACTAATGCAGAGAGAAAAATAAGCTAACTTTACATGGGAGTCAAGGAGTATAACTCCTCCATGAAATATCCTGAAGTCAACAGCTGCTGTACAATGCTTTCCCATCACTTTGATTTCCTCAGTTTGCATAGCAAGAGGATGCATTCCTACAAAGAACAATCACCTAACTTAACTTTTGTGTTGCTCAAGTTTGGTACGGAATGAACTGCTAACGCCATCTTTGGTATGATTCTCAAGTAACCGTGTCGACCCGGAAAAGCTTTTGAAATTTTAGATGTGTTGAAGCATAGAAGCTCGATAACAAATTAGAAATTACAATGCGGAAGCATTAGTCATTATGTGCATTAAGATTTAAGACCGACCTTGATGCCTCCATGAAACTTCTGCAACATTAAGAAGACGTCTTTACCTCTGTTTGGTTTGCAGAAAAGGGAAGATAATAAACAAGATAAATTTGAAGCTTAAACAATAGATTTACACTATGAAGAAAGCAAAAAAAAAATCTTCCTACTGACATCATTGGCAAAGACATGGACATCTACACTGGGTTTCACATGGCATTCAATTAAACAAAGGTAACAAGTTAAATTCCAAACCAATGTAGAATCTCAACTTTACACGCTAAATCTAAACCATTTGTTCATCAGATGAAAATTAGGAGACAGTAGCAAGGATGGGGACCAAATATCATCTGCAGCAGTAGCTCACAAGAGTCGGAACCTGCGAGCGCAGCGGCGACGACGGGGCCGGCGGATCTACAAGCACCATGGCCATGGCCGTCACCTGACCCACTCGCTCTGCATCTTCTCTTCCCTTCCCGTCGCCTGACCCGCTCCCGCAAAAAAACATCACGAGTAGTCATCATGCATGGCGCTACTCTCTGAACCTGCATATCAACCAACACCAAATTGGTAAGAAAAATATTTCAGATAGGAGAGTGTCCAATTGGGAAAATTATGGAACACAAGAGTGTAGACCAATGAGCTTAGTTAATTGAGAAGGATCTAGCCAGTTGACATAGCTTAACTGATTGGGAGATTAAAAAGGAGACTGTCCTGCTTGTACTAAACATAGCAAATGAACAAAAGCTAAATTATAACAAGAAGAACATGGCTGAGAGATTAAAAACAATGAGGAACCCTGCGTCTGTGTGGCGGCAATGGCAATGGCTCGCTGCAATCACATCAGTGCTCATCGACGAGGAGGGAATCCCGAGGCCTCGTGTGCTAACTCATTGACAAGACCACCACTACCCACAAATCGAAACATAAATGCCCCTATTTAGATGCAAAAAATCAACTAATCATGATACTTAGACCAATCATCAGCACTAGAATATTTTCTACATGTATGAACAAGAAAAAATATAGGGAAGAAAAGTGAGCCAATAGTGTCTTATTTAGGATTATCAACTGCAACATGAGTCAGCATTCACATAGTTTTATCAACTGCAACATTAGCATCTTAGAATTATTTACTGTCTTATTCAGTTAACTGGGATTTCATAGATTATTATCTCTTTACTATAAGCAAATCATCCCCATCTGACGTAGGCAAAATTACATAGCCCACTTGGAGAACCATTTATGCAATAGATTGTTACTACAAATGGTCATGGAATTGCTAAAGGACATGAAGAAGCTCAACTGTCCTGGCGTTTGGGAGTTTTCCTCTTCTGCAGTCAGCCTCAAGCCGGGAGTTTCACGGGAGCACAAAGTTCTATACGACACCAATTTTTCAGAGAATCAAAGTAGTACAAAGAAATACTGTTAACTATTCAAACAAACAAAAATCCTATAGAAATGTCAAGAAGAAAAAAAAATCAAACATGCATCTTGTCCCCATCATGGCTTGTTGCTCCAAGCCCATGTAGCCCCATATCCTCCATAGTTTGCCGCTCTGAAACAGAGAAGCCCTCAAATCCTCCATGGTTTACTGTTGTGGGCTTTTTCAAGGGATATAGTGAGAGGGGGGGTGCACTCACCTATAGTCGAGCTACCCTCGAAGCCATGGGAGACGTCCCCTGGCTCGCAGCATTAGTAGCATATCCATCGAGAAAGGCCGGCATGCTCCTCTTCTCTTCCCTTCCCTTCTCTTCTAAAAACGGGAGGGGGAGGTTGCGGGCGGAGGCTGGCCGGAGGAGACGGGTGCGAGTGGCGGCGGCTGCCCGGGTGGAGGAGGTGCGTCGGCGGCTGGCCGAGTGGAGGAGAAGATGGCGGTGGGGCAGGGAGGCGAGCGCGGTCGGGAGAGAGAGAGGAGAGGGGAACGATGCAAGTGCGGGATGGGCAGAAGGGTAGGTTACCTCCACTGGAGCAGCTGCCTTTTATACGCCCGTATGCGAAATGATGAAAATGCCCTCAGCGGGGCACAAAATTAACAGGCGGTGGCAAGAGAGTTTATAGGGCGATGTGGATGGCTCGGTCCTGCCTAGCAGTTCTTCAAGGTTTATATGTTCAATGCGATTTTTTGAATCACAGTTTGGGCATGCATACTAACGCATGTTCACCCAGGGAAAGGAACACTTAACGGAACTATTCTCTCTGAAAGATGTTTCTTACAATCAATAATTAATATAACATAGCTAGCGGAATACAACTTGTCAATTCAAGCAACTTTGACCCCTACGCCTGGTTTCCACACATGCCACGGTATTTATTGCCGCCCCGGTATTTGGAAACACTCCGCACCTTCGGGTCCGCAGGTCAAAGCAAAAAGGTCTGCCATGACAATCGTTTTACAATTCGGCTAGGGACAAAATTTTCAATTGAAGTACATAGTCACTTGGACTCAAAAACTTCTTCCTCTATACTGTCTAACAAGCCGTCTAGCTTACAATCCTGTTGTGAAAACTTGGTGGCTATCTTTACTTGGTCATATACCAAGCTCACCGCAATCTCTTGTCCATCTGACCCCCGAGGTCTTACCCGGGCCATATGATTCGGATCAAGTCCGGTATACCGCGTTTTCGCCATGGCCCAGGCCTTCGTGCACCCTCCGGGAAGCAGATATCTTCCATAACCTAAAGCGGCACCGAGCTCCCTTGAACAGCTTTACAAGGTCCTCCATACTTCCTGGAGGGGATGCGGATGGCCATAAACCCTTGGCAACGCTCTGCATCGCTTTCCGAGCTCGCTCGTACACTTCGGACAGCTCTTGTAGCAGATCGCCTCGGAAGCTGGATGCCTGTTCTTCGGGCCGCCCAGTCAAAATACCTACAAGAATAAACTTATTAGAAGTCACCTCAGCGAACTATACGACAATAAGTTGAAAGGCATACTGAATATGCCACCTCACAGCTTTTTGTTCTCCTTTAAAGCGTCCGCTAGTTGGGCCCGCACATCCTTCAGCTCTTCGCCGAGCTGGGTATTGGCATCCTGCAACTTGTTCTTTTCGTCCCTGGTCCGTGTCACTACACGTTGACCAGTGGCCTCTTGCCTTTCTGCATGTTCCTTCTCCGCTTGCGTGACCTTTAGCTTCTCTTCCATCTGAGCCAACGAGCCTGCAATCGTATAATACATCAATGTTTATTCATATAAACACGACTGACACATGATTACATTTTCCGGATAGAGGGGAACCTTACCAGTCGGTGCCTCCTTGGACTTCCCCAGTTTGGCGGTAACAACAGTTAGCTGGGTCCGGCACTGTTCCAGCTCCTCAGATAGCATGTTGTTCTTCGCCGTGAGTTCCTGATTATACAATGATCCTTAAATCAGTTGTTTCAACTGCTTCAAGTCTCAGGGGCTACTGGTATATGGTTACCAGATCTATACAATGCATACTTACCCGCATATCTTTCAAATACTGGTCAGTGGCTCTGGCAAGCCCATCCCGAGCAGCTTGGATGTATGCATCAGCCGAGCTGAAGGCATTGAACGCCTCTTTAGTAAAGCTGGGGTCGTGAAGAGCGGCCCTCCGTCGCCAATGATTAATGGCGCTCTCTAAGGGAGTCCTGGACTAAGGGGTCCTCGGGCGTCCGGCCTGTTAGCCATGGGCCGGACTGATGGGCTGTGAAGATACGAAGACCGAAGACTGCACCCGAGTCCGGATGGGACTCTCCTTAGCGTGGAAGGCAAGCTTGACGATCAGATATGTAGATTCCATTCTTTGTAACCGACCTTCTGTAACCCTAGATCCTCCCGGTGTCTATATAAACCGGATCGAGGACTTAGTTCGGATAAGGGACTCATCATCATAGACATACAAGCTAGACCTCTAGGGTTTAGCCATTACGATCTCGAGGTAGATCAACTCTTGTAATACTCCTATTCATCAATATCAATCAAGCAGGACGTAGGGTATTACCTCCATAGAGAGGGACCGAACCTGGGTAAACATCGTGTCCCTTGTCTCCTGTTACCATCGACCTTAGACGAACATTTCGGGACCCCCTACCCGAGATCCGTCGGTTTTGACACCGACATTGGTACTTTCATTGAGAGTTCCACTGTGCTGTCGCTAAAAGGTTTGATGGCCCATTCAATCATCCATAATGATGATGTCCAAGGAGAAACTTTCCTCCCCGGACAGATCTTCGTGTTCGGCGGCTTCGCACTGCAGGCCAATTCGCTTGGCCATCTGGAGCAGATCGTAAGCTACGCCCCTGGTGTGATAGCCTGGCTTATTAGGGATGGTAGACTACTCATATCAATAAGGAATTCCTTATTTTCCGGGAGCCCATTCGGAAAGAACTCCAAAGTTAAGCGTGCTCAGCTTGGAGTAATTTCAAGATGGGTGACCGACCGGGAAGTTGCTCCCGGGTGCGCATGAGTGAGGACAAAGTGCGTAGAAAATACTAGTATTGATTTGTGGGGCCAGTCTAGATCCCGCCGGGAGTAACGACCACCGGCGAGTGTGTCCGGGGCGTTAGACCTGGCCATCAGGAGGAGGCGCGCCGGAGGAGTCCTACTCCCACCGGGAGTAGGACTCCCCTCCTTTTTCCTAGTTGGATTAGGACTTGGGGGGAAGGAGGAGAGAGGGGAAAGGAAAGGGGGGGGGGCGCCGCCCCCCTCCTTGTCCAATTCGGACTTGGGGGGGGGAGGGGTGCGCGGCTGCCCGTTGGCCGCCTCTCCTCTTCCTCCACTTGGGCCCATAAGGCCCAATAGCCTCCGGGGGGTTCCGGTAACCCCTCTGGTACTCCGATAAAATCACTATTTCACCCGGAACACTTCTGATATCCAAACATAGGCTTCCAATATATCAATCTTCATGTCTCGACCATTTCGAGACTCCTTGTCATGTCCGTGATCACATCCGGGACTCCGAACAACCTTCGGTACATCAAAACACATAAACTCATAATAAAACTGTCATCATAACGTTAAGCATGCGGACCCTACGGGTTCGAGAACTATGTAGACATGACCGAGACACGTCTCCGGTTAATAACCAATAGTGGAACCTGGATGCTCATATTGGCTCCTACATATTCTACGAAGATCTTTATCAGTCAGACCGCATAACAACATACGTTGTTCCCTTTGTCATCGGTATGTTACTTGCCCGAGATTCGATCGTCGCTATCTCAATACCTAGTTTAATATCGTTACCAGCAAGTCTCTTTACTCATTTCGTAATACATCATCCCGCAACTAACTCATTAGTTGCAATGCTTGCAAGGCTTTAAGTGATGTGCATTACCGAGAGGGCCCAGAGATACCTCCCCGACAATCGGAGTGACAAATCCTAATCTCGAAATACGCCAACCCAAAAAGTACCTTCGGAGACACCTGTAGAGCACCTTTATAATCAACCAGTTACGTTGTGACATTTGGTAGCACACAAAGTGTTCCTCCGGTAAACGGGAGTTGCATAATCTCATAATCATAGGAACATGTATAAGTCATGAAGAAAGCAATAGCAACATACTAAACGATCGTGTGCTAAGCTAACGGAATGGGTCATGTCAATCACATCATTCTCCTAATGATGTGATCCCATTAATCAAATGACAACTCATGTCTACGGTTAGGAAACATAACCATCTTCGATTAACGAGCTAGTCAAGTAGAGGCATACTAGTGACACTCTGTTTGTCTATATATTCACACATGTATTATGTTTCCGGTTAATACAATTCTAGCATGAATAATAAACATTTATCATGATATAAGGAAATAAATAATAACTTTATTATTGCCTCTAGGGCATATTTCCTTCAGTCTCCCACTTGCTCTAGAGTCAATAATCTAGATTACACAGTAATGATTCTAACACCCATGGAGCTTTGGTGCTGATCATGTTTTGCTCGTGGAAGAGGCTTAGTCAACGGGCGTGCAACATTCAGGTCCGTATGTATCTTGCAAATTTCTATGTCTCCCACCTGGACTAAGTCCCAGATGGAATTGAAGGGTCTCTTGATGTGCTTGGTTCTCTTGTGAAATCTGGATTCCTTCGCTAAGGCAATTGCTCCAGTATTGTCACAAAAGATTTTCATTGGACCCGATGCACTAGGTATGACACCTAGATCGGATATGAACTCCTTCATCCAGACTCCTTCATTTGCTGCTTCCGAAGCAGCTATGTACTCCGCTTCACACATAGATCCCACCACGACGCTTTGTTTAGAACTGCACCAACTGACAGCTCCACCGTTCAATGTTAACATGTATCCGGTTTGCAATTTAGAATCGTCCGGATCAGTGTCAAAGCTTGCATCAATGTAACCATTTACGATGAGCTCTTTGTCACCTCCCTAAACGAGAAACATATCCTTAGTCCTTTTCAGGTACTTCAGGATGTTCTTGACCACTGTCTAGTGATCCACTCCTGGATTACTTTGGTACCTCCCTGCTAGACTTATAGCAAGGCACACATCAGGTCTAGTACACAACATTGCATACATGATAGAGCCTATGGCTGAAGCATAGGGAACATCTTTTATTTTCTCTCTATCTTCTGTAGTGGTCGGGCATTGAGTCTTACTCAACTTCACACCTTGTAACACAGGCAAGAACCCTTTCTTTGCTTGATCCATTTTGAACTTCTTCAAAACTTTGTCAAGGTATGTGTTTTGTGAAAGTCCAATTAAGCGTCTTGATCTATCTCTATAGATCTTAATGCCCAATATATAAGCAGCTTCACCGAGGTCTTTCATTGAAAAACTCTTATTCAAGTATCCCTTTATGCTATCCAGAAATTCTATATCATTTCCAATCAGCAATATGTCATCCACATATAATATCAGAAATTCTACAGAGCTCCCACTCACTTTCTTGTAAATACATGCTTCTCCAAAAGTCTGTATAAAACCAAATGCTTTGATCACACTATCAAAGCATTTATTCCAACTCCGAGAGGCTTGCACCAGTCCATAAATGGATCGCTGGAGCTTGCACACTTTGTTAGCTCCCTTTGTATCGACAAAACCTTCCGGTTGCATCATATACAACTCTTCTTCCAGATATCCATTCAAGAATGCAGTTTTGACATCCATCTGCCATATTTCATAATCATAAAATGCGGCAATTGCTAACATGATTCAGACAGACTTAAGCATCGCTACGGGTGAGAAGGTCTCATCGTAGTCAATCCCTTGAACTTGTCAAAAACCTTTCGCAACAAGTCGAGCTTTGTAGACAGTAACATTACCGTCAGCATCAGTCTTCTTCTTGAAGATCCATTTATTCTCAATTGCTTGCCGATCATTGGGCAAGTCAACCAAAGTCCACACTTTGTTCTCATACATGGATCCCATCTCAGATTTCATGGCCTCAAGCCATTTTGCGGAATCTGGGCTCACCATTGCTTCTTCATAATTCGTAGGTTCATCATGATCCAGTAGCATGACTTCCAGAACAGGATTACCGTACCACTCTGGTGCGGATCTTACTCTGGTTGATCTACGAGGTTCAGTAACAACTTGATCTGAAGTTTCATGATCATCATCATTAACTTCTTCACTAATTGGTGTAGGTGTCACAGAAACCGGTTTCTGTGATGAACTACTTTCCAATAAGGGAGCAGGTACAGTTACCTCATCAAGTTGTACTTTCCTCCCACTGACTTCTTTCGAGAGAAACTCCTTCTCTAGAAAGGATCCATTCTTAGCAACGAATGTCTTGCCTTCAGATCTTTGATAGAAGGTGTACCCAGCAGTCTCCTTTGGGTATCCTATGAAGACACATTTCTCCGATTTGGGTTCGAGCTTATCAGGTTGAAGCTTTTTCACATAAGCATCGCAGCCCCAAACTTTAATAAACGACAACTTTGGTTTCTTGCCAAAGCACGGTTCATAAGGCGTCGTCTCAACGGATTTTGATGGTGCCCTATTTAATGTGAATGCGGCCGTCTCTAAAGAATAACCCCAAAACGATAGCGGTAAATCTGTAAGAGACATCATAGATCGCACCATATCAAGTAAAGTGCAATTACAATGTTCGGACACACCATTACGCTGTGGTGTTCTGGGTGGCGTGAGTTGCGAAACTATTCCACATTGTTTCAAATGTAGACCAAACTCGTAACTCAAATATTCTCCTCCATGATTAGATCGTAGAAACTTTATTTTCTTGTTACGATGATTTTCAACTTCACTCTGAAATTCTTTGAACTTTCAAATGTTTCAGACTTATGCTTCATTAAGTAGATATATCCATATCTGCTTAAATCATTTGTGAAGGTGAGAAAATAACGATATCCGCCACGAGCCTCAACATTCATCGGACCACATACATCTGTATGTATGATTTCCAACAAATCTGTTGCTCTCTCCATAGTTCCGGAGAACGGCGTTTTAGTCATCTTGCCCATGAGGCACGATTCGCAAGTACCAAGTGATTCATAATCAAGTGGTTCCAAAAGTCCATCAGTATTGAGTTTCTTCATGCGCTTTACACCGATATGACCTAAACGGCAGTGCCACAAATAAGTTGCACTATCATTATCAACTCTGCATCTTTTGGCTTCAACATTATGAATATGTGTATCACTACTATCGAGATTCATCAAAAATAGACCACTCTGCAAGGGTGCATGACCATAAAAGATATTACTCATATAAATAGAACAACCATTATTCTCTGATTTAAATGAATAACCATCTCGCATCAAACAAGATCCAGATATAATGTTCACGCTCAACGCTGGCACCAAATAACAATTATTTAGGTGTAATACTAATCCTGAAGGTAGATGTAGAGGTAGCGTGCCGACCGCGATCACATCGACTTTGGAACCATTTCCCACGCGCATCGTCACCTCGTCCTTTGCCAGTGTTCGCTTAATCTGTAGTCCCTATTTCGAGTTGCAAATATTAGCAACAGAACCAGTATCGAATACCCAGGTGCTACTGCAAGCTCAAGTAAGGTACACATAAATAACATGTATATCACATATACCTTTGTTCACCTTGCCATCCTTCTTATCCGCCAAATACTTGGGGTAGTTCCGCTTCCAGTGGCCAGTCTGCTTGTAGTAGAAGCACTCAGTTTCAGGCTTAGGTCCAGACTTGGGTTTCTTCTCCTAAGAAGCAACTTGCTTGCTGTTCTTCTTGAAGTTCCCCTTCTTCTTCCCTTTGCCCTTTTTCTTGAAACTAGTGGTCTTGTTGACCATCAACACTTGATGCTCCTTCTTGATTTCTACCTCCGCAGCCTTTAGCATTGCGAAGAGCTCGGGAATTGTCTTATCCATCCCTTGCATATTATAGTTCATCACGAAGCTCTTGTAGCTAGGTGGAAGTGATTGGAGAATTCTGTCAATGACGCTATCATCCGGAAGATTAACTCCCAGTTGAATCAAGTGATTACAATACCCAGACATCTTGAGTATATGCTCACTGACAGAACTATTCTCCTCCATCTTGCAGCTATAGAACTTATTGGAGACTTCATATCTCTCAATCCGGGCACTTGCTTGAAATATTAACTTCAACTGATGGAACACCTCATATGCTCCATGACGTTCAGAACGTCGTTGAAGTCCCGGTTCTAAGCCGTAAAGCATGGCACATTGAACTATCGAGTAGTCATTAGCTTTTCTCTGCTAGACGTTCTTAACGCCGTCAGTTGCATCAGCAGTAGGCCTGGCACCCAGCGGTGCTTTCAAGACATAACTCTTAAGTGCAGCAATGAGGATAATCCTCAAGTTACGAACCCAGTCTGTGTAATTGCTACCATCAACTTTCTACTTTGCTTTCTCAAGGAACACATTAAAATTCAACGGAACAATAGCACGGGCCATCTATCTACAATCAAACATAGACAAGCAAGATACTATCAGGTACTAAGTTCATGATAAATTTAAGTTCAATTAATCATATTACTTAAGAACTCCCACTTAGAAAGACATCCCTCTAATCCTCTAAGTGATCACGTGATCCAAATCAACTAAACCATAACTGATCATCACGTGAAATGGAGTAGCTTTCAATGGTGAACATCACTATGTTGATCATATCTACTATATGATTCACGCTCGACCTTTCGGTCTCAGTGTTCCGAGGCCATATCTGCATATGCTAGGCTCGTCAAGTTTAACCTGAGTATTCTGCGTGTGCAAAACTGGCTTACACCCGTTGTAGATGGACGTAGAGCTTATCACACCCAATCATCACGTGGTTTCGGGGCACGACGAACTTTGGCAACGGTGCATACTCAGGGAGAACACTTTTATCTTGAAATTTAGTGAGAGATCATCTTATAATGCTACCGTCAATCAAAGCAAGATAAGATGCATAAAAGATAAACATCACATGCGATCAATATAAGTGATATGATATGGCCATCATCATCTTGTGCTTGTGATCTCCATCTCCGAAGCACTATCATGATCACCATCGTCACCGGTGCGACACCTTGATCTCCATCATAGCATCGTTGTCATCTTGACAATCTTATGCTTCTACGACAATCGCTACCTCTTAGTGATAAAGTAAAGCATTACAGGGCGATTGCATTGCATACAATAAAGCGACAACCATATGGCTCCTGCCAGTTGCCGATAACTCGGTTACAAAACATGATCATCTCATACAATAAAATATAGCATCATGTTTTGACCATATCACATCACAACATGCCCTGCAAAAACAAGTTAGACGTCCTCTACTTTGTTGTTGCATGTTTTACGTGGCTGCTACGGGCTTAGCAAGAACCATTCTTACCTACGCATAAAAACCACAACGATAGTTTGTCAGGTTGGTGCTGTTTTAACCTTCGCAAGGACTGGGCGTAGCCACACTCGGTTCAACTAAAGTTGGAGAAACTGACACCCGCCAGCCATCTGTGTGCAAAGCACGTTGGTAGAACCAGTCTCGCGTAAGCGTACGCGTAATGTCGATCCGGACCGCTTCATCCAACAATACCGCCGAACCAAAGTATGACATGCTGGTAAGCAGTATGACCTATATCGCCCACAACTGACTTGTGTTCTACTCGTGCATATAACATCAACGTGTAAAACTGGCTCGGATGCCACTATTGGGGAATGTAGTAATTTCAAAAAAATTCCTACGCACACGCAAGATCATGGTAATGCATAGCAACGAGAGGGGAGAGTGTTGTCCACGTACCCTCGTAGACCGAAAGCGGAAGCGTTAGCACAACGCGGTTGATGTAGTCGTACGTCTTCACGATCCGACCGATCAAGTACCGAACGTACGTCACCTCCGGGTTCAGCACATGTTCAGCTCGATGACGTCCCTCGAACTCCGATCCAGCCGAGTGTTGAGGGAGAGTTTCGTCAGCACGACGGCGTGGTGACGATGTTGATGTTCTACCGACGCAGGGCTTCGCCTAAGCACCGCTACAGTATTATCGAGGTGGACTATGGTGGAGGGGGGCACCGCACACGGCTAATTGATCAATGTTCAATTGTTGTGTCTATGGGGTGCCCCCTACCCCCGTATATAAAGGAGCAAGGGGGGGGGTGCGTCCGACCATAGGGGGAGGGGCGCCGGAGGAGTCCTCCTCCCACCGAGAGTAGGACTCCCCTCCTTTTTCCTAGTTGGATTAGGACTTGGGGGGAAGGAGGAGAGAGAGGAAAGCAAAAGGGGGGGGGGGGGGCGTCGCCCCCCCTCCTTGTCCAATTCGGACTTGGGGGGAGGGGCGCGCGGCTGCCCCTTGGCCGTGTCTCCTCTTCCTCCACTTGGGCCCATAAGGCTCAATAGCCTCCAGGGGGTTCCGGTAACCCCTCCGGTACTCCGGTAAAATCACCATTTCACCCGGAACACTTCTGATATCCAAACATAGGCTTCCAATATATCAATCTTCATGTCTCGACCATTTCGAGACTCCTCGTCATGTCTGTGATCACATCCGGGACTCCGAACAACCTTCGGTACATCAAAACACATAAACTCATAATAAAATTGTCATCGTAACGTTAAGCGTGCGGACCCTACGGGTTCGAGAACTATGTAGACATGACCGAGACACGTCTCCGGTTAATAACTGATAGCAGAACCTAGATGCTCATATTGGCTCCTACATATTCTACAAAGATCTTTATCGGTCAGACCGCATAACAACATACGTTGTTCCCTTTGTCATCGGTATGTTACTTGCCCGAGATTCGATCGGCGGTATCTCAATACCTAGTTCAATCTCGTTACCGGCAAGTCTCTTTACTCGTTCTGTAATACATCATCCCGCAACTAACTCATTAGTTGCAATGCTTGCAAGGCTTTAAGTGATGTGCATTACCGAGAGGGCCCAGAGATACCTCTCCGACAATCAGAGTGACAAATCCTAATCTCAAAATACGCCAACCCAAAAAGTACCTTCGGAGACACATGTAGAGCACCTTTATAATCACCCAGTTACATTGTGATGTTTGGTAGCACACAAAGTGTTCCTCCGGTAAACGGGAGTTGCATAATCTCATAGTCATAGGAACATGTATAAGTCATGAAGAAAGCAATAGCAACATACTAAACGATCGTGTGCTAAGCTAATGGAATGGGTCATGTCAATCACATCATTCTCCTAATGATGTGATCCCATTAATCAAATGACAACTCGTGTCTATGGTTAGGAAACATAACCATCTTCGATTAACGAGCTAGTCAAGTAGAGGCATACTAGTGACACTCTGTTTGACTATATATTCACACATGTATTATGTTTCTGGTTAATACAATTCTAGCATGAAAAATAAACATTTATCATGATATAAGGAAATAAATAATAACTTTATTATTGCCTCTAGGGCATATTTCCTTCAGTATTACCTCCATAGAGAGGGCCCGAACTGGGTAAACATCGTGTCCCCCGTCTCCTGTTACCATCGACCCTAGACGCATAGTTCGGGACCCCCTACCCGAGATCCACCGGTTTCACACCGACATTGGTGCTTTCATTGAGAGTTCCACTGTGCCGTCAAGGAAAGGTTCGATGGCCCCTTCAATCGTCTATAGTGACGCTGTCCAAGGAGAAACCTTCCTCCCCGGATAGATCTTCGCGTTCGGCAGCTTCGTACTGCGGGCCAACTCGCTTGGCCATCTAGAGCAGATCGATAGCGACGCCCCTGGCTACCAGGTCAGATTTGGAAGCTTGAACTATGTCGCAGATATCCGTGGATACTTGGTCTTCAATAGATTTGAGACCGCAGCGATCGCTCCTCCTCGCCCCGATGAACATGACCTAAATCTGTCATCGAACCAGATTCAGGAGATGGCTCCTGTTGCTGCAATGGCCTTAGAACCATAGCAGATCGTGCCATTCGAGGCCACAGAGTCCACGACGCTAGAGCCGCACACAGACTCGACACCCTACAATATTTGCGCCAATGGAACTCCGGACTTGTCTCTGGCTATAAGTTCGGGACCATGTACGCTTGCGGACACCGAGCTAGATCAGTTATCGATCTTTGAATTCAGTGCCGCAGACGTTTTTCAGCACTCACCTTTGGGTGATGTGCAAAACTCTTTAAAGAACCTGTCATTCACGGGAGACTCGCAGCCAAACTATGTCCGGCTCGAACTAGGGGCTGACGACGGAGAATTTTGCTTCCCACCCGCCACCCACTTCATAGCCACTTTCGAGGACTTAACCTTCATGCCCGCTCCTAGCTCCGCAGACATTGGCGGTATAGACGACGATGCTGATAAGGAGCAAGGCCAAGACCCTCCAGTCATCAGGCGCGAGATGGCCACCCCTTCACATGACGTATACGTGATCGATACACTTAAAAAGCCGCGCGACAAAGACAAGGGAGATCCAGTTAAAACTCCTGACTCATAGTCTAAGTTTCGGTGCCCCAAACGCCGCCCCAAGTCACGCCGCAGCAACAATGGCATGGGAGAAAATAATACTCCAGACGGCGCCAAAAGCAATGAAGACCCTGTGGGAGCAACATTCGAGCATGAGGAACAGGAGAACGGGCAAGCTAGCCCCAATGAACAGGCCCTGCCCAGCGATGATTCGGAGGACGACAACTACCTTCCGCTCTCCGAAGATGCGGTAAGCCTCGGCGACGAAGACTTCATCGTACACGAAGAGCCCCTCAAACAGGAGCGCTTCAAGCGCAGGCTGATAGCTACGGCAAGGAGCCTGAAAAAGAAGCAGCAGCAGCTTCAAGCTGACCAAGACCTACTCAACGACAGATGGACCGAAGTCCTGGTTGCCAAAGAATACGGCCTTAGTAGCCTAGCCAAAGGCTACCCAAAGCACAAATTGCTATACCAGTCTGATGAAGGGCGTTGGAGGCTATACCATCGTCACACAATGCGGCAGGTCACCGGCAACTCTGTCCGGTTAAAGAGGCAACTCAAGCCAAACACCAGATCGCCCCACCTCACCATAAAGGCAGGAACAATGCAGGTTACGATTACCCAGACGACCTGCAGACAGACTTGGACAATTGAGAAGGACACGCAAGACCGATCTACGGTCGCGAAAGCATGCTTTGACACGCAACAACGGCTACCTATTTGGACGTGTCAAACCTCGCCACGTCCGAGCCGAAACTGCAAAGGGACTCCTTCAGAGTTACATCGCAGTGTGGCCCAGCATAGAGGCGCCGCACACCCGCTTTGCTTCACTGCTGAAGTAATGGATCATGAATTCCTCGAAGGATTCAAACCCGTTAATATTGAACCATACGACGGGGCAACCGATCCCGCAGTGTGGATAGAAGATTTCATCCTCCACATCCATATGGCCCGTGGCGACGACCTCCACGCCATTAAATACCTCCCACTAAAACTAAAAGTGCCAGCTCGGTACTGGTTAAACAGCCTGCCTAAAAATTCCATAGGCAGATGGGAGGACTTGGAAGAGGCCTTCCTCGATAACTTCCGAGGAATATGTGTCCGGCCACCAGATGCCGATGACCTAAGTCAAATTGTCCAACAGCCCGGAGAATCATCCAGGGAGCTCTAGACTCGGTTCTTAGTCAAAAAGAACCAAATCGTCGACTATCCGGATGAGGAAGCCCTTGCGGCTTTCAGACACGGCGTCCGGGACGAATGGCTTGCACGCCACCTCGGCCAAGAAGTACCTAAATCCATGACAACCCTTACTGCTCTGATGACCCGCTTTTGCGCAGGAGAGACAACTGGCTCGCTCGTAGAAGCAATAGCGCCAGCAACCAGGGCACCTCCGAAATCCGAGACGGCAACGACAAGCCACGATGAAGCAAAAATAACAGTCGCAATGACAATGAAAGATTAGGCGACACGGTGGTCAACGCCGGATTCAGCAACCCCAAGCCTGGTCACCGGAAGAAGCCATTCAAGGAGAATTGAGACGAACCATCCAACCTGGACAGGATATTGGGCCGACCATGCCAGATTCATGGCCACCCCGATAAACCAGCTAATCATACCAACAGAAACTACTGGGTCTTTAAACATGTCGGCAAGCTCAACACCGAACATAGGGGGAGGAGGACGCCAAGCAACAGGGATGACAGAAAGGTTCCCCGATGAAACACCAGGGGTCAGAATCAATCTCCACCCGAGGATCATCTACTCCTAGAATGGAAATAGCAACCCAGCTTCCGCCACCCACTCCACACACCTACAAAATTTGTACCGCGCATACATTATTACGCACTCAAGATACCATGGGCATTGGCGGAAGCATAATACGGACAAGCCTGCAAGCACTCCAGTAACTTTCTTTTATTACTTATTTTTTCATTTTCTTCCTTCGCTATTGTCAGTGTCAAAACCGGCGGATCTCGGGTAGGGGGTCCCGAACTGTGCGTCTAAGGTAGGGGACACGATGTTTTACCCAGGTTTGGGCCCTCTTGATGGAGGTAAAACCCTACGTCATGCTTGATTTATTCTTGATGATACGAGTATTACAAGAGTTGATCTACCATGAGATCGAAGAGGCTAAACCCTAAAAGCTAGCCTATGGTATGATTGTATGTTGTCCTACGGACTAAAACCCTCTGGTTTATATAGACACCGGAGGGGGCTAGGGTTACAAAAGGTCGGTTACAAAGTAGGATATATACATATCCGTATTGCCTAGCTTGCCTTCCACGCCAAGTAGAGTCCCATCCGGACACGAGACGAAGTCTTCAATCTTGTATCTTCATAGTCCAACAGTCCGGCCAAAGGATATAATCCGGCTCTCCGGATACCCCCTAATCCAGGACTCCCTCAGTAGCCCCCGAACCAGGCTTCAATGACGATGAGTCCGGCGCGTAGTGTTGTCTTCGGCATTGCAAGGCGAGTTCTTCTCCATATTTCGAACGTTTGTAAAGCAGTGTCCGGTCCCATAAATGTTTGGACCTCTTGGCTTCTGTGCCCAATAAGGGCTATCTCCCACGCGTCGAATGAATACAAGGCGCCAGGGCATTTTTACATTCGCCCCCCTAGCCAGATAAATATATTGTCTATTAAAAGGATGGGGATTCTCAGATCCGATCCATACCTTCCTCCCCCAGCGAGAATCCATCAGAGCGCGCTTCGGAAAGATCCATTCTAGCATGGCCGATCTCCGCAGCTCCTCCTCCCGCCCCCGTAGCCCTAAGCCCGGTGATTGGGAGAGGTGTTCAGTCCCACACAGTTGATTAATCAAACTACAGACTAAGGGATTTCTCCCTCCAGCATACATGGTGCCCGTTCGAGCCAGGCTTGCCACCTACAACGGTGGGGAGCAAGCGGAGAGCTTTCCCAGTCCCTCTATGGGGGAGCGGGCCTGCCTTGTTCCTTATTTATTAAAGGGACTCAGATTTCCAATTCATCCGTTCCTCCGCGGGCTCCTGGAGTTCTATGGCCTCCAATTACACAATTTCACCCCTGCCTCCACTCTACACATCGCCGGCTATGTTGCTCTCTGTGAGTTATTCCTGGGCTGTGAGGCTCACTTCGAGCTGTGGAAAAGGCTATTTTGCCTCGTCCCTCGCACACAGGCGGGTCACTTTATCAAGTGGGCGGAGCCGAAATATGGCGCATCGCCAGAACCGGATACCTGTCCGGTACGCCGAAGAAGTCGTCCGAAGACTGGCCTTCGGAATGGTTTTATATGGAGGACGTTCCCCTTCCGGACCCTGTTCGGCGGGGTCTTCCTGAATTCAGCAACGCTCCTCTGAAGAAATGCCGGAGTTGGTGCCCACGGAGCCCCCAGGAGGAACACAATGGAGAAGTCCTTTACCTGATGAACCGGATTAAAGCACTGGCTCAATCAGGATTGACAGTAATTGAAGTTATGTCGATTTGCATAATGCGGGGAGTGCAACCACTTCAATATCGTGGGCACCCCTTGTGGTGTTTTAATGGGGCGGATGATGCCACCCGCTATGGGCGTAAGGGTCCAGACAATGCTGCCGCTTTAGCAAAAATTCTGTCCGAATTGTTCAAGGGAGAGGAAGAGGAGTTCATCCACATCAAGCCACGGGATGGATTCCCCATGTACAATCCTCCAAGCTGGGTAAGTTATATCTCCTTACTCCCATTCTTCCCGCACTCTTTGTCGTAAGTATTCACCTTGCCATTTTGCGGCAGGAACTGCGAAAATCCATAAGGGAGGTCAGCAGCCCCTCTCCATGTTGGAAATATGCCCTAGAGGCAATAATAAAATCATTATTATTATATTTCTTTGTTCATGATAATTGTCTTTATTCATGCTATAACTGTATTATCCGGAAATCGTAATACATGTGTGAATAATAGACACCAACATGTCCCTAGTGAGTCTCTAGTTGAGTAGCTCATTGATCAACAGATAGTCATGGTTTCCTGACTATCGACATTGGATGTCATTGATAACGAGATCACATCATTAGGAGAATGATGTGATGGACAAGACCCAATCCTAAACATAGCATAAGATCGTATAGTTCGTTTGCTAGAGTTTTCCAATGTCAAGTATCTTTTCCTTAGACCATGAGATCATGTAACTCCTGGATACCGTAGGAGCGCTTTGGGTGTGCCAAACGTCACAACGTAACTGGGTGACTATAAAGGTATACTACGGGTATCTCCGAAAGTGTCTGTTGGGTTGACACGGATCAAGACTGGGATTTGTCACTCCGTATGACGGAGAGGTATCACTGGGCCCACTCGGTAATGCATCATCATAATGATCTCAAAGTGACCAAGTGTCTGGTCACGGGATCATGCATTACGGTACGAGTAAAGTGACTTGCCGGTAACAAGATTGAACGAGGTATTGGGATACCGACGATCGAATCTCGGGTAAGTAACATACCGATTGGCAAAGGGAATTGTATGCGGGGTTGCTTGAATCCTCGACATCGTGGTTCATCCGATGAGATCATCGAGGAGCATGTGGGAGCCAACATGGGTATCCAGATCCCTCTGTTGGTTATTGACCGGAGAGTCATCTCGGTCATGTCTACATGTCTCCCGAACCCGTAGGGTCTACACACTTAAGGTTCGGTGATGCTAGGGTTGTAGGGATATGTATATGTAGTAACCCGAATGTTGTTCGGAGTCCCGGATGAGATCCCGGACGTCACGAGGAGTTCCGGAATGGTCCGGAGGCAAAGAATTATATATATGAAGTTCTATTTCGGGCATCGAGACAAGTTTCGGGGTCACCAGTATTGTACCGGGACCACCGGAAGGGTCCCGGGGGTCCACCGGGTGCGGCCACCTGTCCCGGGCGGGCCACATGGGCTGTAGGGGGTGCGCCTTGGCCTACATGGGCCAAGGGAACCAGCCCCAAGAGGCCCATGCGCCTAGGGTTTCAAGGAGGAAGAGTCCTAGGAGGGGAAGGCTCCTCCTAGGTTCCTTGGGGAGGAGGGATTCCTCCCCTTGGCCGCACCCCCCTAGGAGATTAGATCTCCTAGGGCCGGCGCCCCCCCCTTGGCCCTCCTATATATAGTGGGGGAGATGGAGGACTTCTTACCTTTCTTTTGGTGCCTCCCTCTCCCTCTCCAACACCTCCTCCTCCTCCATAGTGCTTAGCGAAGCCCTGCCGGAGTACTGCAGCTCCATCACCACCACGCCGTCGTGCTGCTGCTGGAGCCATCTCCCTCAACCTCTCCTTCCACCTTGCTGGATCAAGAAGGAGGATACGTGGCTGTTCCGTACGTGTGTTGAACGCGGAGGTGCCGTCCGTTCGGTGCTAGGATCTTCGGTGATTCGAATCACGTCGAGTACGACTCCCTCATCCCCGTTCTTTGAACGCTTCTGCTAGATGCATCTAATCACTCGTTGCTAGATGAACTCCTAGATGGATCTTGGTGAAACCATAGGAAATTTTTTGTTTTCTGCAACGTTCCCCAACAGTGGCATCATGAGCTAGGTCTATGCGTAGTTCTTCTTGCGCGAGTAGAACACAATTTGTTGTGGGCGTTGATGTTTGTCAACTTTCTTGCCGCTACTAGTCTTATCTTGCTTCAACGGTATTTTGGGATAAAGCGGCCCGGACCAACCTTACACGTACGCTTACGTGAGACCGGTTCCACCGACTAACATGCACAAGTTGCATAAGGTGGCTGGCGGGTGTCTGTCTCTCCTACTTTAGTTGGAGCGGATTCGATGAAAAGGGTCCTTATGAAGGGTAAATAGAAATTGACAAATCACGTTGTGGCTTTCACGTAGGTAAGAAAACGTTCTTGCTAGAACCCTACTTCAGCCACGTAAAACATGCAACAACAATTAGAGGACGTCTAACTTGTTTTTGTAGCAAGTGCTTTGTGATATGATATGGCCAAAGTTGTGATGAATGATGAATGATCTATATGTGATGTATGAGATGTTCATGCTATTGTAATAGGAATCACGACTTGCATGTCGATGAGTATGACAACTGGTAGGAGCCATAGGAGTTGTCTTTATTTTTTGTATGACCTGCGTGTCATTGAGAAACGCCATGTAAATTACTTTACTTTATTGCTAAACACGTTAGCCATAGTAGTAGAAGTAATAGTTGGCGAGCAACTTCATGGAGACACGATGATGGAGATCATGATGATGGAGATCATGGTGTCATGCCGGTGACAAGATGATCATGGAGCCCCAAGATGGAGATCAAAGGAGCTATGTGATATTGGCCATATCATGTCACTATTATTATTTGATTGCATGTGATGTTTATCATGTTTTGCATCTTGTTTGCTTAGAACGACAGTAGTAAATAAGATGATCCCTCACAATAATTTCAAGAAAGTGTTCCCCCTAACTGTGCACCGTTGCAACAGTTCGTTGTTTCGAAGCACCACGTGATGATCGGGTGTGATAGATTCTAACGTTCACATACAACGGGTGTAAGACAGATTTGCACATGCAAAACACTTAGGTTGACTTGACGAGCCTAGCATGTGTACAGACATGGCCTCGGAAGACAGAAGACCGAAAGGTCGAGCATGAGTCGTATAGAAGATACGATCAACATGAAGATGTTCACTGACGTTGACTAGTCCGTCTCACGTGATGATCGGACACGGCCTAGTTAACTTGGATCATGTTATACTTAGATGACAGGAGGGATGTCTATCTAAGTGGGAGTTCATTGAATAATTTGATTAGATGAACTTAATTATCATGAACTTAGTCTAAAATATTTACAATATGTCTTGTAGATCAAATGGCCAACGTAGTCCTCAACTTCAACGCGTTCCTAGAGAAAACCAAGCTGAAAGACGATGGCAGCAACTATACGGACTGGGTCCAGAACCTGAGGATTATCCTCATAGCTGCCAAGAAAGATTATGTCCTACAAGCACCGCTAGGTGACGCACCTGTTCTCCCTGCAGAACAAGACGTTATGAACGCTTGGCAGGCACGTACCGATGACTACTCCCTCGTTCAGTGCGGCATGCTTTACAGTTTAGAGCCGGGGCTCCAAAAGCGTTTTGAGAGACATGGAGCATATGAGATGTTCGAAGAGCTGAAAATGGTTTTCCAAGCTCATGCCCGGGTCGAGAGATATGAAGTCTCCGACAAATTCTTCAGCTGTAAGATGGAGGAAAATAGTTCTGTCAGTGAGCACATACTCACTATGTCTGGGTTACATAACCGCTTGACTCAGCTGGGAGTTAATCTCCCGGATGACGCGGTCATTGACAGAATCCTTCAGTCGCTTCCACCGAGCTACAAGAGCTTTGTGATGAACTTCAATATGCAGGGGATGGAAAAGACCATTCCTGAAGTATTTGCTATGCTGAAATCAGCAGAGGTAGAAGTCAAGAAGGAACATCAAGTGTTGATGGTCAATAAAACCACTAAGTTCAAGAAGGGCAAGGGTAGAAAGAACTTCAAGAAGGACGACAAGGGAGTTGCCGCGCCCGGCAAGCAAGCTGCCGGGAAGAAGCCAAAGAATGGACCCAAGCCCGAGACTGAGTGCTTTTATTGCAAGGAAAGTGGTCACTGGAAGCGGAACTGCCCCAAATACTTAGCGGACAAGAAGGCCGGCAAAATGAAAGGTATATGTGATATACATGTAATTGATGTGTACCTTACCAGTACTCGTAGTAGCTCCTGGGTATTTGATACCGGTGCAGTTGCTCACATTTGTAACTCAAAGCAGGAGCTGTGGAATAAGCGGAGACTGGCGAAGGACGAGGTGACGATGCGCGTCGGGAATGGTTCCAAGGTCGATGTGATTGCCATCGGCACGCTACCTCTACATTTACCTACGGGATTAGTTTTGAACCTCAATAATTGTTATTTAGTGCCAAGTTTGAGCATGAACATTGTATCAGGATCTCGTTTAATTCGAGATGGCTACTCAGTTAAATCAGAGAATAATGGTTGTTCTATTTATATGAGAGATATGTTTTATGGTCATGCTCCAATGGTGAATGGTTTATTCTTAATGAATCTCGAGCGTAATGCTACACATATTCATAGTGTGAGTACCAAAAGATGTAAGATTGATAATGATAGTCCCACATACTTGTGGCACTGCCGCCTTGGTCACATAGGTGTCAAACGCATGAAGAAGCTCCATGCTGATGGACTTTTAGAGTCTCTTGATTATGAATCATTTGACACATGCGAACCATGCCTCATGGGTAAAATGACCAAGACTCCGTTCTCAGGAACAATGGAGCGAGCAACCAACTTATTGGAAATCATACATACTGATGTGTGCGGTCCAATGAGTGTTGAGGCTCGCAGTGGCTATCGTTATGTTCTCACCCTCACTGATGACTTGAGTAGATATGGGTATGTCTACTTAATGAAACATAAGTCTGAAACCTTTGAAAAGTTCAAGGAATTTTAGAGTGAGGTTGAGAATCAATGTGACAAGAAAATCAAGTTCCTGCGATCAGATCGTGGAGGAGAATACTTGAGTCACGAGTTTGGCACACACTTAAGAAAATATGGAATAGTTTCACAACTCACGCCGCCTGGAACACCTCAGCGTAATGGTGTGTCCGAACGTCGTATTCACACTCTATTAGATATGGTGCGATCTATGATGTCTCTTGCCGATTTACCGTTATCTTTTTGGGGGTATGCTTTAGAGACTGCCGCATTCACTTTAAATAGGGCTCCGTCGAAATCCGTTGAGACGACACCGTTTGAATTATGGTTTGGGAAGAAACCTAAGCTGTCGTTTCTAAAAGTTTGGGGATGCGATGCTTATGTCAGGAAACTTCAACCTGAAAAGCTCGAACCCAAGTCGGAAAAATGCGTCTTCATAGGATACCCTAAAGAAACTATTGGGTATACCTTTCTACCTCAGATCTGAAGGCAAGATCTTTGTTGCCAAGAATGGGTCCTTTCTAGAGAAAGAGTTTCTCTCGAAAGAAGTAAGTGGGAGGAAAGTAGAACTTGATGAAGTATTACCTCTTGAACCGGAAAATGGCGCAACTCAAGAAAATGTTCCTGAGGTGCCTGCACCGACTAGAGAGGAAGTTAATGATGATGATCAAGATACTTCTGATCAAGCTCCTACTTAAATTCGAAGGTCCACAAGGACACGTTCTGCACCAGAGTGGTACGGCAACCCTATCTTGGAAATCATGTTGTTAGACAACGGTGAACCTTTGAACTATGAAGAAGCGATGGCGGGCCCGGATTCCGACAAATGGCTAGAAGCCATGAAATCCGAGATAGGATCCATGTATGAAAACGAAGTATGGACTTTGACTGACTTGCCCATTGAGCGGCGAGCCATAGAAAATAAATGGATCTTTAAGAAGAAGACAGACGCGGATGGTAATGTGACCATCTATAAAGCTCGCCTTGTCGCTAAGGGTTATCGACAAGTTCAAGGGGTTGACTACGATGAGACTTTCTCACCGGTAGCGAAGCTGAAGTCCGTCCGAATCATGTTAGCGATTGCCGCATTCTATGATTATGAAATATGGCAAATGGACGTCAAAACGGCATTCCTTAATGGTTTCCTTAAGGAAGAATTGTATATGATGCAGCCGGAAGGTTTTGTCGATCCTAAGAATGCTGACAAGGTGTGCAAGCTCCAACGCTCGATTTATGGGCTGGTGCAAGCATCTCGGAGTTGGAAGATTCGCTTTGATGAGATGATCAAAGCGTTTGGGTTTACGCAGACTTATGGAGAAGCCTGCGTTTACAAGAAAGTGAGTGGGATCTCTATAGCATTTCTCATATTATATGTAGATGACATACTTTTGATGGGAAATGATATAGAACTCTTGGACAGCATTAAGGCCTACTTGAATAAAAGTTTTTCAATGAAGGACCTTGGAGAAGCTGCTTATATATTAGGCATCAAGATCTATAGAGATAGATCAAGACGCCTCATAGGTCTTTCACAAAGCACATACCTTGATAAGATATTGAAGAAATTCAATATGGATCATTCTAAGAAGGGGTTCTTGCCTGTGTTACAAGGTGTGAAATTGAGCTCAGCTCAATGTCCGACCACGGCAGAAGATATAGAAGAGATGAGTGTCATCCCCTATGCCTCAGCCATAGGTTCTATTATGTATGCCATGCTGTGTACCAGACCTGATGTAAACCTTGCCGTAAGTTTGGTAGGAAGGTACCAAAGTAATCCCGACAAGGAACACAGGACAACGGTCAAAAATATCCTGAAGTACCTGAAAAGGACTAAGGAAATGTTTCTCGTTTATGGAGTTGACGAAGAGCTCGTCGTAAAGGGTTACGTCGACGCTAGCTTCAACACAGATCTGGATGACTCAAAGTCACAAACCGGATACGTGTATATTTTGAATGGTGGGACAGTAAGCTGGTGCAGTTGCAAGCAGAGTGTCGTGGCGGGATCTACATGTGAAGCGGAGTACATGGCAGCCTAGGAGGCAGCGCATGAAGCAATTTGGGTGAAGGAGTTCATCACCGACCTAGGAGTCATACCCAATGCGTCGGGGCCGATCAAGCTCTTCTGTGACAACACTGGAGCTATTGCTCTTGCCAAGGAGCCCAGGTTTCACAAGAAGACAAGGCACATCAAGCGTCGCTTCAACTCCATTCGTGAAAATGTTCAAGATGGAGACATAGATATTTGTAAAGTACACACGGACCTGAATGTAGCAGATCCATTGACTAAACCTCTCCCTAGAGCAAAACATGATCAACACCAGATTCGATGGGTGTTCGATTCATCACAATGTAACTAGATTATTGACTCTAGTGCAAGTGGGAGACTGTTGGAAATATGCCCTAGAGGCAATAATAAAAGCATTATTATTATATTTCTTTGTTCATGATAAGTGTCTTTATTCATGCTATAATTGTATTATCCGGAAATTGTAATACATGTGTGAATAATAGACACCAACATGTCCCTAGTGAGCCTCTAGTTGACTAGCTCGTTGATCAACAGATAGTCATGGTTTCCTGGCTATGGACATTGGATGTCATTGATAACGAGATCACATCATTAGGAGAATGATGTGATGGACAAGACCCAATCCTAAACATAGCATAAGATCGTATAGTTCGTTTGCTAGAGTTTTCCAATGTCAAGTATCTTTTCCTTAGACCATGAGATTGTGTAACTCCCGGATACCGTAGGAGCGCTTTGGGTGTGCCAAACGTCACAACATAACTGGGTGACTATAAAGGTATACTACGGGTATCTCCGAAAGTGTCTGTTGGGTTGACACGGATCAAGACTGGGATTTGTCACTCCGTATGACGGAGAGGTATCACTGGGCCCACTCGGTAATGCATCATCATAATGAGCTCAAAGTGACCAAGTGTCTGGTCACGGGATCATGCATTACGGTACGAGTAAAGTGACTTGCCGGTAACGAGATTGAACGAGGTATTGGGATACCGATGATCGAATCTCGGGTAAGTAACAAACCGATTGGCAAAGGGAATTGTATGCGGGGTTGCTTGAATCCTCGACATCGTGGTTCATCCGATGAGATCATCGAGGAGCATGTGGGAGCCAACATGGGTATCCAGATCCCGCTGTTGGTTATTGACCGGAGAGTCATCTCGGTCATGTCTACATGTCTCCCGAACCCATAGGGTCTACACACTTAAGGTTCGGTGACGCTAGGGTTGTAGGGATATGTATATGCAGTAACCCGAATGTTGTTCGGAGTCCTGGATGAGATCCCGGACGTCACGAGGAGTTCTGGAATGGTCCGGAGGTAAAGAATTATATATAGGAAGTGCTATTTCAGCCATCGGGACAAGTTTCGGGGTCACCAGTATTGTACCGAGACCACCGGAAGGGTCCCGGGGGTCCACCGGGTGGGGCCAACTGTCCCGGGGGGGGGCACATGGGCTGTAGGGGGTGCACCTTGGCCTACATGGGACAAGGGCACCAGCCTCAAGAGGCCTGCGCCTAGGGTTTCAAGGAGGAAGAGTCCTAGGAGGGGAAGGCACCTCCTAGGTGCCTTGGGGAGGAGGGATTCCTCCCCTTGGCCGCACCCCCCTAGCAGATTAGATCTCCTAGGGCCGGCGCCCCACCCCTTGGCCCTCCTATATATAGTGGGGGAGATGGAGGACTTCTTACCTTTCTTTTGGTGCCTCCCTCTCCCTCTCCAACACCTCCTCCTCCTCCATAGTGCTTAGCGAAGCCCTGCCGGAGTACTGCAGCTCCATCACCACCACGCCGTCGTGCTGCTGCTGGAGCCATCTCCCTCAACCTCTCCTTCCCCCTTGCTGGATCAAGAAGTAGGAGACGTGGCTGTTCCGTACGTGTGTTGAATGCGGAGGTGTCGTCCGTTCGGTGCTAGGATCTTCGGTGATTCGAATCATGTCGAGTACGACTCCCTCATCCCCGTTCTTTGAACGCTTCCGCTCGCGATCTACAAGGTACGTAGATGCATCTAATCACTCGTTGCTAGATGAACTCCTAGATGGATCTTGGTGAAACCGTAGGAAATTTTTTGTTTTCTGCAACGTTCCCCAACACTCCACAACCAGAGGACCCTGACCGGGCCCTCGACTCTGGACTCAAAGAAGATCCGGTTATATTCGTGGAGCTGATAGGCCGATAGTTCTATCAGTTAAGCTGCGATGATGCCATGGTGGCCATTATGGCCGACTATCACGGACTGCTTCCTGCATCACACATAAGAAAAACCAAAAAATCCCAACTCCAAAAACTAGGATCCCCCTTTAGACACTTCACCTACCATATACATATGGCATTTTTACAGGGAAGGCATTCGGGACGCCCTGCCGAACCCACAGCAACTTGCCAACAAGAGGCACCGAGGCCGAGCATGCCAAAAAGGAAGGCAGTCAGGACGGAGACGCCGGCGCAAAGGTATAACAGAAACCCCGCTCCGTGGTTGTCGTCTTTCTTGAAATGTAATTTCGCCCGTGTTTCTTTAACAGAAAAAACGCTCGCCGGAATATGTCCGGCGATGTTGCTAATCACGCTTCCACCAGTTGGGCGCCAGGACCGGACATAGAGGCGAAAGCCGATATGGGGTGGGCACCGGATAATCCCCCTACAGAGTATGCGGATAGATTATCCGCCACAAATTCAGAAGTGGAAAGCGCTATGAATCATAGGCGCCGCCGGGCCGTACTCCGCAACGCTTGTTTCTCACCAGAGGCATTTGATGCCTTCAATTCTGGAGAGGCGTACCTCCGTGCTTCTCAAGATGGTCTAGCCAGAGCCACAGATCAGTATGTAAAGGATGTACGGGTAAGTAAATCTGACGATTATACGTATCAGTAGCCCATGAGACTTGAAACAGTTAGCAGAACTGATTTAAGGATCATCTTTATTGTGCAGGTTCTTACAGAGAAGAATACTCGGCTGTCACAGGAGCTGGAGGAATGCAAGACCCAACTGTGGGCTGCTATTGCCACATTGAAGGAACCGAAAAAGTCCCCCGCTGGTGACATTTACTTTGAAGAATGATGGTTACCATATAGTGTGTGGCATGGCTGCAGATCTATCAATAGATGTTGTAGATGAATCCGGAGAAAATCCGGAGGACTAGCATGTCGTGCGACGGCTAAAGGCTGGCGAACGTGTGCTGACTAAGGTAAGGCGGGAGAAAAACAATCTGCAAGACGCCAATACCAAGCTGAGCGTGGAACTGAAAGACATTCGAGCCCAGCTCGCAGATTCCGAGAAGGAGAATAAGCGGCTTCGACGTGGTATTTTTAGTAAGTTCTTGAACGAATCTTTTTCAAGGAGTTCGACGAAGAAGCCGACTAACAACGTTATGTTTGTAGGTATGCTGACGGGTCGTCCCGCAGAGGAAATGCCCGGGAGTGCAGGTGATCTTCTATCCGAGCTCTCACAACTACACGAACAAGTTCGACAGGTGATGCAAGGTGTTGCCCAGGCCTTGTGGCCATCCGTCTCCCTGCCAGAAGGCGTTGCAGAGCTTACGGAGAAGCTCAAGGGAGCACGGCAGCGCTTCTGATTATGGAAGATATCGGCCTGCCGTCAAGGTGCCAGGGAAGTCTGGGCCATGGTGAAGACGCGGTATACCAAGGCTGACCCAAATCACATGGCCGAGGTCGGACCTGTGGGGCCCGACGGAAAAGAGATCCCCGTTAGCTTAGTTTATGGGCAAGTAGAATTAGCCGCAAAGTACTCCCAACAGGATTGTAGGCTAGACGCCTGTTGGATGGTATAGAAGAGAAATTTAGTCAGTCTGCATGACTATGTAATTAAAGTGACATGTATAAGGCCTTCTAGCCGGATTGTAGATCATTTGTCATGGCGGACCTTTTCACTTCAACCTCGGGACCCGATAGTCCGCAGTGTATCCGAATACCCGCTCAGTTATATAATAACCGGTGTATGCGTGGAGACCAGGCGTAGGGGTCATTAGTGCTTGAACAGACAAGTGCCCAACTAGTTATGTTATATTACATGGGTAGTAAGAAACATCTTCCAGGGAGAATAGTTCCGTTAAGGGTTCCTTTCCCTCGATACGCATGCCCTAAAGTGCATGTCCGGACTGCGATAGGAAACGCATGAAAAAACATCTGGGGGCACATATGGAAAATGAATAAAAATCATCTTTTTTTCACCGACCGAATATTCCCTTAAGAACACTAGCTTTCGGCTTCACCCAGTCTGAGGTACACATCCGACTGACCCGGCAGTAACAATCGCAGAGGTGCTCCCCTTATGCCCTATCCGAATTAACGGGAACGTAGGGCATAAATACAAGAGCCAGGCAACCCAGCTTGGCCAAAACTTAAGTCATATCGATGCATATAATGGAGAAAAAGGTACATGCGGAAGTATAACACATGTGCGGGGCATGAGGCCCAGATAAATAATTAAGCTTCTGTGAAAGAAGCCCCCAGGTATGATGAGCGCGGCTAGCGCATCTATAATGTGCAAGCTAGGCACAAGTTGTCCCTTGAAGGCCTAGAGAAGGAATAAAAGAAAGAAAGAAAGAAAAACAAGACAGATAATGTATATGCAAAAAATGGATAGAGGAAGGAGACGAACATAGAGTCCGGCGCTAGGCATAGAATCTTCGGAGCCTGGCCGCGTTCCATGGGTTCGGATCGAGTCGATTATTCGATGAATCTCGTAGACGGTACGCTCCACCGGCCAGAACTTGGTCAATAATGAAGGGACCTTCCCATTTGGGCTCGAGCTTGTTCTTTTTCTTATCTGGCAGGCGTAGAACTAATTCGCCAACATTATAAGTTTTGGCCCGTACTTCTCTGCTTTGGTATCTGCGAGCCTGTTGCTGATAAAATGCGGAACGGGCTTTTGCCACGTCGCGCTCCTCCTCCAGGGTGTCCAGACTGTCCTGCCGATCGAGCTCGGTTTCTCTTTCTTCGTACATGCGCACTTGAGGTGAGTCATGAATTATGTCACAGGGCAAGACTGCCTCTACGCCGTACACCATAAAGAAGGGTGTATATCCGGTACTACGATTCGGCGTGGTCCGCAGCCCCCAGAGTAGGAGTTGAGCTCCTCTACCCAGTGCGTGTTAGACTCCGTTAAAGACCGTACTAACCTGGTTTTAATGCCGCTCATTATAAGACCATTTGCTCGCTCAACATGGCCATTGGTTTGTGGGTGATAGACTGAAGCATAATCGAGCTTGATGCCCATTTTGCTGCACCAGAGTTTTACCTCATCGGCCGTGAAGTTCATGCCGTTGTCAGTGATGATGCTGTGGCGGACACCATAACGGTGTACGACCCCGGATATGAAGTCTATCACCGGTCCGGATTCAGCTGTTTTAACAGGTTTGGCTTCTATCCATTTGGTGAATTTATCCACCATGACCAGTAAGTATTTTTTTCTTGTGGGTTCCCCTTTAAGGGGTCCAACCATGTCAAGCCCCAGACCGCGAAGGGCCATGTAATGGGGATTGTTTGGAGGGCGGTGGGTGGCATGTGGCTTTGATTTGCAAAAAGATAGCAACCGGCGCAGCGTTGGACCAAGTCCTGTGCGTCTGCCCAGGCCTCGGCCAATAGAATCTTGTACGGAAGGCCTTGCTTACGAGAGCCTGGGCTGCGGCGCGGTGACCGCTGAGTCTGGCGTGAATTTCTGCCAAAAGGTTCCGCCCTTCCTCTTCGGAGATGCACCTTTGAAGGACTCTGGTAGTGCTTTTTTTATACAGTTGTCCCTCATGGACCCTGTAGGCCTTAGATCTCCGCACTATGCAGCGTGCCTCATTTTGGTCCTCCAGAAGTTCCTGCCTAGTTAGGTAGGCCAGGAATGGTTCTGTCCATGGGGCTATGATGGCCATTATTACATGGGCTGAAGGTGTTGTTTCGGTGGCAGAGCCTCCGATTATGTCAGAGTGTTCGGTATCGAGTGTTCTGGCCGGGACCGGACTAATATTGCCAGTGTCCCCCTCCCATACCACGGATGGCTTAAACAACGTCTCTAAAAAGATGTTAGGGGGGACCGCATCGCGTTTTGCGCCGATGCGGGCGAGGATATCTGCCGCCTGATTGTTTTCCCGAGCCACATGGTGAAATTCGAGCCCCTCGAACCGAGCTGACATCTTTAGGACGGCGTTATGATAGGCCTCCATCTTCAGATCCTTGGCACCAAAGTCTCCATTTATTTGAGATATTGCAAGGTTCGAATCCCCACGCACCTCCAGGCGCTGAATGCCCATGGAAACTGCCATCTGAAGACCATGTAGCAGGGCTTCGTATTCGGCTGCATTGCTGGAGTCTGTATATAGTATCTGCATCACATATTGAACTGTATCTCCGGTTGGGGACGTCAGGACGACGCCAGCCCCCAGTTCAGCTAGCTTTTTGGAGCCGTCGAAGTGCATAATCTAATTGGAGTATGCGCCGTACTCTTTAGGGAGTTGGCTTCCGTCTATTCAGCGAAAAAGTCAGCCAATACTTGCGATTTAATGGCTCACCGAGGTTTGTATGTTATGTCGAACGGGACGAGCTCAATGGCCCATTTGGCAATCCGGCCCGTGGAATCGTGGTTGTTTATAATATTATTGAGTGGCACCTCCGAGGCTACTGTAATCGAACACTCTTGAAAGTAGTTTCGCAGTTTCCGGGATGCCATGAATACTACATAGGCTATCTTTTGATAATGTGGGTACCATGATTAGCATGGAGTGAGGACAGTGGATACATAATATACATGCTTTGGAAGAGGGAATTTATGTCCGTCCGCTTCTCGTTCGACGACGAGCACTGCGCTTACAACTTGATGAGTTGCCGCATTGTATAATAGCATTGGTTCGCCGATGTTTGGCGCATCCAGGATTGGGTTGGTTGCCAGTATGGCTTTTATTTCTTCCAATCCGGCTGTGGCAGCGTCCGTCCACTCGAAGTGCTCGGTGTGCTGAAGGAGGCGATAAAGGGGTAATGCCTTTTCTCCTAAGCGGGAGATAAAGCGGCTTAGAGCGGCCACCCATCTAGTTAACTTCTGGATTTGTTTGAGGTCTGTTGGGGTAGCCAACTGTGACAAAGCTCGGATTTTGGCCGGATTACCTTCAGTACCTCTACTAGAGACAATGAAACCAGGAGCTTTCCAGCTGGTACGCCGAAAACGCATTTTTCCGGATTGAGCTTGATGTCCTATGTTTGGAAGTTGTCGAATGTGAGCCTCAAGTCGTCTATCAGAGAGTCGACATGTTTGGTTTTGACGACCACATCATATACATATGCCTCTACTGTTTTGCCGATTTGTTTCTCCAGACATATCTGAATCATGCGCTGATATGTTGCGCCGGCATTTTTGAGCCCAAAAGGCATTGTGTTGAAACAGAAGGGACCGTATGGTGTGATGAATGCCGTTGCGGCTTGGTCGGACTCCGCCATCTTGATTTGGTGGTAACCGGAGTATGCGTCGAGGAAACACAATGACTCGTGTCCTGCGGTAGCATCAATAATTTGATCAATGCGGCAGAGGGGGAAGGGATCCTTTGGGCAAGCTTTATTGAGGTCCTTGAAATCTACACAAAGGCGCCAGTATTTATCCTTCTTTGGTACCATCACCAGGTTTGCTAGCCAGTCCGGGTGTTTTATTTCTCTGATGAATCCGGCCTCCAATAACTTGGCTAGTTCCTCTCCCATGGCCTGCCTCTTAGGTTTGGAGAAACGCCGAAGAGCTTGCTTAACTGGCTTGAATCCCTTTAGGATATTGAGGCTATGATCGGCCAGCATGCGTGGGATTCCTAGCATGTCTAAGGGATGCCAGGCGAATATGTCCCAATTCTCGCGCAGGAACTCTCGTAGTGCGGTGTCCACGGCGGGGTTTAATTGTGCCCCGATGGAGGCTGTTTTTGTAGGGTCCGTTGGGTGGACTTGGAATTTGACTATTTCATCCGCTGGTTTAAAAGAGGTGGACTTGTCTTGTCGAGTATCATGTCGTCCCTGTCCACTGTGGAGCGTAGCGTGGTTAATTCCTCGGCTGAGAGGGCTTCAGATAATGCCTCGAGGGCCAGTGCGGCTGTTTTGTTTTCGGCGCGGAGTGCTGTGTCCGGATCACTGGCAAGAGTAATGATTCCGTTGGGCCCGGGTATTTTGAGCTTCATGTATCCATAATGGGGTATGGCTTGGAAGATCGTGAACGCCTCACGTCCTAAAAGGGTGTGGTATCCATTGCTGAACGAGCCACTTGAAATGTAATTTCTTCAGACCTATAGTTCTCTGGCGTACCGAATACCACATCTAGTGTGATTTTCCCAGCGCATCGTGCTTCCCGACTGGGTATGATTCCTTTGAAGGTTGTGCTACTTTGCTCAATGTGGTTCTACTCTATTTCCATTTTTTGAAGAGTTTCATCATAGATGAGGTTTAATCCGCTGCCACCGTCCATGAGTACTTTGGTGAGTCGAAAGCCGTCCACGATTGGACTGAGGACCAGTGAGGCTGGTGATCGGGCTGTTCGGAATTTAGGTTCGTCACTGGCATTGAAGGTAATAGCCGTGTCACTCCATGGATTTATTGCTGCTACGTGGCAGATTTCAGCAATGCTGCGGAGTGTTCGCTTGCGCCTATTATTTGACGTGAAGGTCTCAAACACTGTTAATACCATATTGTTATCCACGGGATGGTGCTCTGTGGCATTTGGGATAAGAAGATCCTTACCACTTTTGGCCACCTGTCGGAGTATCCAACATGCTCTAAGGTTGTCCGTTGTATTGTATCCGTTGTGCTATGAATTTTGAAGGGTCCATTAAGCCATCCCTCCAATACGGTTCCATGCCCTGTAGAGGATTTTTGCTTCTTTGTAATGAACTCGGGTGTCTTATGATAGTGCACCCTTTTACCTCGGACTGGATGCATATTCAGAGCCGAATTATCCCAAAATTTCGTTTCGGTTTTCCAGGCACTTTCCATCACACAGTACTTTCATACTATGACGCCAAGTCAGCGAAGCGTGATATGTTACGGCGACTTATGGCGTTAAGGATTCCCTTGTCCGTGCAGTTATTGAAGAAAAGTGAGACTGCGTCTTCCTCGCGGCAGTCCTTAACCTTGTTCTTCACAAGGAGGAATCTGGCCCAATAATGATGTACTGTTTCATGGGGCTCTTGCCTGATGTGGGAAAGATCGTTTATGTCTGGGTGGGTGGGTGGATTTGAGTCCGGACCCCTACCCGATCTGAGACCCAGGGGCCGAGGGGTTTCCGATCTTGGAAGTTTGGATTCCGGTATGTTGCCCGATGAGTCTCGCCCGTTGCCTGACTCTAGGTTCAGGGTTTTGGTGATGTCCTCCCGTAAACGGGTATCCGGCTCAGAGAGCTCAGGAATTCGGACATAGTTAGTCCTCAAGATAGAGGGAGAATCGCTACATTGTTCCTCCACCACCGCAACATGATGGGTGACCGGTGGAGAGTTAATCTCCCTTCGATCGGCTATAAGCCCAATCCGATCATAGTCCGTAGAGACTCCCATGGCGACGATGCGATCCAAGAGTTTGTTTTGGGAGGAGAGCTCCATTGGATCCATCTGCTCGGTGAATTCCGAGCCGACGTGGAGGCTGTCTTTGATGACCCAAGAAGTCATCGTCGGTGCAGCGGCCGAACAGGTGGTCATGACAAAACTGCCTAGCCGGAGAGTTTGGCCGACAGCCAGAGCTCCCCCGGCGGTATGTTGTTTTTAACAACGAGATGAGGCATCCTTCCTTACGGCGATGCCACAGAGGAACTCTCAATGAAAGCACCAATGTCGGTGTCAAAACCGACAGATCTCGGGTAGGGGGTCCCGAACTATGCATCTAAGGCAGATGGTAATAGGAGGCAGGGGACACGATGTATTACCCAGGTTTGGGCCCTCTTGATGGAGATAAAACCCTACATCCTGCTTGATTTATTCTTGATGATACGAGTATTACAAGAGTTGATCTACCACGAGATCGGAGAGGCTAAACCCGAAAAGCTAGCCTATGGTATGATTGTATGTTATCCTATGGACTAAAACCCTCCAGTTTATATAGACACCAGAGGGGCTAGGGTTACACAAGGTCGGTTACAAAGGAGGAGATATACATATCCGTATTGCCTAGCTTGCCTTCCACTTCAAGTAGAGTCCCATCCGGACATGAGACGACCAAAGGAGGAGATATAAACGAAGTCTTCAATCTTGTATCTTCATAGTCCAACAGTCCGGCCAAAGGATATAATCCGGCTGTCCGGATACCTCCTAATCCAGGACTCCCTCAGCTATCCTTTAAAAATAGGTGACGAATAGGATAAACATTTGAAACTGGCTCTATCGGAGTCCGGATTGGTACACTCACCCAAGGGGCTACTTCCATCAAGGATTCCCCCCACCGAGGACTGGCGCTGCAGACGTGCGATAGGAGGTCCAAAATAACTTTTTGTAGACCGCACTCCCTATTTCTTGAGCCTGTACTATGCCTATTCCTCCGCCTCCAACCCCACGCATGTAAAATAGCCAGGCGAACGGCTCTTATATATATATCATAAGTAATCATTGGCATATCGCTCAATTACCAGTAAACAACATCCAAACTAATCATCCGTATTGTTTCCCCGACAAACATGGCTCCTACGGTTATTTCACAGAAATACCTTGGCATAACCTGCCATGGGCTTGGTGTGGGAACAAATGAGTTGCTAGTAAAAGTCCGAACAACTCTATAGTATACTTCTGCGTCGCAAGTTTGGCCTTATACGCATCAGCTCTGAATCATTGTCTTGGGTCAATACTTGGGTTGCCCGGCTCCTGTGCTTGCTACCCTACGCTCCGCTCTATCGGCTAGGGTAGTAAAGGGAGAACTACTACGATTGTGCCCTGGTCTAAACCAGACGAGCACCTCAGTAGTGAAAGCCGAAAACTGATTGTCATGATGCGACGTGAGCTGGTCAACCACTTGATGACTTATTGGAATCTTTAGCAATTCTCCGTGCCACACGAGGGATCTTTTTCAGATAAAATATGTAAGGCACCATACGCTACATACATACCAGGGGCTATGTCATAGCCCCACCATAAAACTCCTATGGCTAAGTGAAAGTGTTAATGCCTTATAGTCCGATTGCCTGGTTCACCACATTATCACCTCCTTTATGGACCAAGACGTTGGATAAAGAGTGATTAAATGCTTTTCCGAACACCCCCGTACTTCCTACGAGGGGGCTGAAGCCGACGACTGGAAAACTTTCAGATTATATCAAAATGGCCGCACAGGAGGAATTCAAGCTTTCAAGCAAAACATAAATAGATTAACTATAAAATTGTCTTCTACAATTTTCATACACCTCACTCGAACATTATGTCTTTTGAGCACTGATCCTCTATAAAGCGGGCGGCCTTTAGGACGTCTTCAAAATAATGTTCCGGTTCCGGACAGTCTTGCCTTTGGGTGGACACTTCGTCGCAACATCGATAGCCTTCATCTTCCCCAGAACGTCTTCACTCGGGCAAAAGCCATCCCTGCACCCTCAATGCATGTTGACCGCTTCACAACGTCGATACGCAGCACCGCGTCAACAAGCCTTTGCACCAAACCGAAATAGCTATTCGGAACAGGCTTGGTTGGCCACAACCGGATTACGATATCCTTCATGGCACCGCCGGATATCCTATGAAGTTAGGCCCATTGGGACATCTGTTCATTGAGCAATAGAGGGCGCTTTGATGCGCCAAACTGCGACCAAAAAAGCTTCTCCGTTGCATATCCATCTCGCACTTGGTAATGCTGCGCCGCATCGGCAGAACTCTTCGGCAAGTCCAAGAACCCATCCGGAGAACTCCATACCTGGTTAAGCTGGGCATAGTTCGGGTCATCGAACTTAGTTTGCAGCAGAAAGGGCTTTCCAGCTACAATCTCCCTCGCCTGTCGAACCTCCTCACGGGCTGCTCTGCATTCCGACCGCGCTTCTCTCACCTCTTGTAAGGCCTTGTCCAGATCAGCCGTTAACGCTTTACTCTCCTTCTCCAGAAATTCACAGCGGCCGTTAAGGCTTTACTCCCCATCTCCAGAATCTCTGTCGGCTGCGATCTAGTCAGTCTGGGACCTTTGTTATCATGAACCCCAGAATCCCGGATGGTTGGTGCTCCACCTTCGGGTACCACCTCTTCTGTCCCCTGCGTAACTTATTGGTCAAAAGGGACCCTCCGCGATGACACTTCAGAGTCATCCGCCTTGTTGGGAGAGGAGGTTGGAGGAGGCGTCTCGCTCTCCATCATCTCTGGGAGGAGACTCCCCGAAGAATAGGATCGCCCAAAAAAACTCTGTGTCGTCTTATAAAAATGCATGACTGTGTTACGTATATCTTCGGTAATAGCAACGGAGCGGGACACTATCAAAGTACTCCGGATTCTCTTACGGTTTGACCGAGGGATTGTCCCCTTGTTGGAGCTGTTTAACAGCGTCACTTTCCAAACACAGGGCGCTCGAGGTGGCATCTTGCCCTTCTTGGAAGACCGCCCCTCCCAATCTTCGGAGGCGTCCCTTTTTCTCCTGCTTGGAGAAGGGATACTGGGTCCTTTTTCGCCTCCATCTTCGGGCGAGGAAAGGTCGATTTCTCCGGACTCAATGTCCGACTTGCCTCCGGAACCAAGGTCATCTTGGGCCTTCTTGCCCTCCCCTGCCAGTGCCTGGTATGGCGCCGAGGCGAATATCCTTGTTAACACAGGAGTAGTTGAGTCTTCGGGAAGGGGAGCCGGACACCTAATCAGTTCCAACTTCTTTATCCAGCACTGAAAAAGGATGATACTGTTGGCATCTTGCCACTTGGTATCTGGCTATAAGGTATTAGGTAAAAGGGTACTTACTGGGGTATCCGGATGGTTACAGTCTATGCCGACATCTTCGGTGGTGTCCGGCCATTGCCTTTATCGTGGTGGGCGCATGACAGATGCCAAGGGATGGCTAAAGAGAGGAGGAGGAGGCTCGAGGGCGCTGGTGGGCTCCAGAGGCGAGGTTGGCATGAGCGGGCACGGGACGCCGGACATACCCAGGTTCGGGGCTCTCCGGAGAGATAATACCCCTAGTCCTGCTGAGTGTTGTTGGATGATTGATAGTACAATGTCGCTCCTGGAGCTGTATGGAAGAGGAAGGAAACTGGCCAAGGCTTAGGAAGTTCCCTCTCCTTGGGTGTTACTAACTTGGCGAGTGTGATGGAATGAGTTCTCTGGTGTGTCTATCTTTCTCTTCCCTGTCTCTACATGAGGGCTCCTGGGGGTTTTATAGGTCAACCGCCCAGGGGTACAATGGTAATGTTACAAGTTGGCGGGTCCATAGTGTCCGCGTCTGGGACCCGGGCTGGGTTCTGCTGAGGGCTTGTGGTTCGCCGGGTTCCCCTAGGTGCGGGCCCCGCGTGCCTAGGGGGACCGTGCGCCATCTTGTCAATCGTCAGGGCGTGGCAGAGTCGAGTCATGTATAGTGCTCTCCGTCAAGTCGCTGCTCGCTGCTGTCAGCGGCGGGGGCGGGGGCACTCTAGGCACGCCAGCCTTGGTCAGCGGGTAGGTGAGGAGCACTGTTGCTACGTACCGGCTGACCAGAGGCATGGATGGGGCACTGTCTCCTCGGTCATCATTGATTGAAGCCTAGTCCCATCGCACGCCCTGGATGGGACGGGAGCTGACCCCCGGCTGGATTGCGTAGCACGCCACGGGTGGTGCTGTCTTGTTGAGGAAGCTTTGGTCGTGCCGGGTTCGGCTGTCTTGCGCTAGTTGTTGAGGCCGAGCCGACGTGTCTTGTCGGTTCGGCTAGTCTGGCCGGCTTGTGGGGCTTGGACGGGTCAAGCGACCCGGCCAAGCGCGTGCCGGTATTGAGGGGCAGTGCTGACCCCGTTGTTTTTGAAGAAGATCCGAGTTCCGTTGCCTGCCCGGGGTCCATCCCCCCGACAGTAGTCCCCGAAGCTGTGAAGGTCCGCCGTCTTCGGATGAGTTGGCCTTCACAGTTTCCCCTTTAGCAAGGTAGATTCTGCGAGCGCCGGGTCCGGCAACACCCATTGTGTGCCGGGTTTCTCAAAAACCGGATCGTGGCATCCCGGCCGTGGCGGGGACCGAGAAGTTCGCCGAATCTTGGGGCAATCCCTTGGGCTTCACACGGTATCCACGTGGTGCTCGAAAGCCGGAGGGGCCTGACAGGCCGCGCACGTGACGAGACCGAGCGACGGGCTGGGGCCCACCACCGCGCGCCCTCGGCCCAAGTGCGCGGATTTATTGCGGCGTCCGAGGGCCGGTTGCTCTTCCTCGGGTAGTTATTGCGCATGTACGTGGAGACGATCCCACCTTCCCACTTCCCCACGTTCAAACCGAGGGTTATAAATTGGGGGGCAAGGGGGAGGGGGCGAACTTTATTCTCACTCGCGCCCGTCTGTCCCCCTGCTCTCGCTCTGCCTCTTGCAACCGACGCACTGCGACGCCCGCTGCTCAATCAGAACTCCTTCACCGTCCTTCTTCCTTCTTCTCCTTCTTCCTTCGATCATGTCGCTGCCATCGGGCTCCTGGATGGGCTCGAACGTCAACTCCGAGGACATCACCCGTCTCCGGGCATCGCGGCACCTGCCGCGGGAGACGGACGTTAGTGTCCGCCTGCCGTAGTGCGAGCAGAGGCCTCAGCCCGAGGGGCAGGAGCGCGTGGTGTTCATCACGCATTTTGAGCACGGATTCGGGCTGCTGGTGAGCACCTTCTTCCGTGCGTTCTTGGGGTTCTTCGGGCTCCGGCCGCATAATCTTGGCACCGGCGCCATCGTCCAGCTCTCTGACTTCATCACCCTCTGCGAGGGGTACCTAGGGGTCGAGCCTACGATCGACCTATGGGCGCGCTTCTTCTCCTTCAAGCACCAGGGCCCGTCGGCCGGGGAGTTCGCCGACTGCGGCGCCACCGTCATCTCGAAGCGGTCGGGGGCGGACTTCCCCAAGATCCCACCGGAGGATTCTGCCAAGAAGTGGCATAACTCCGTTTTCTACGTCTGCAACCTTGGCGCGGACCGTATCAATCTTCCGGCCTTCACCATCGCACCGCCATGGGCGAAGACGAACTGGGGCTACTCGCCCCGGCACCCATCGCAAGATATTATCAATCGCTGCGAGCGGGTGATGGTGATGAGGACGCAGGAGGGGCTCACCGGCACCGACCTCCTCACCGCGTTCATCAGGTGCCGGGTTCTTCAGCTTCAGGGGCGCTCCTGCCTCATCGGCGAGATGGTTGGCCTTCAAAACCCCAACCGCATGGGGTCGACGCGGCTGTCCACGGCGCAGGTCGCGCGTGGAGTGAACGATATCTCCAAGGACAACCTTGGGGATGACTGGGAGTTCGGCAAGGCGCCGTACAACCGGTCGAACCGGGCGCCGCAGGTGAGCGTCTGGTCTTCTTATTTTGGCGCTGCACACCTCCTCATCTATCCCGACGCGACGCTGGTGGTACTTCTGAATGCGATTCGACATCCTTATGCCTGGGCCTCATCGCAGGTGGCACCGGTGGCGCCAGAGGAGCCCGCGGCTCGAGGCGGGGAGGAGGAGGCCGAGTCCTACGTCGGCGCTGGGCGTCGTACGGGTAAGTCTCATTTCTTCCTCATGTGTCTTGAACTGCTGATCGCGGCTCGGAACGGTTGATGCTGACGCCAGTTATTGGTATAGCGGCGTTGGGCGGGGGAGGCGGCGACGCGGGCGGAGCCGGATCCTCGCATGGGGCGGCGCCAAGCCGCCCGCGTGGGAAAGATAGCGCCACGCCGCGGCCCCAGGCCCTGAAGCGCGCTACGGACCCGGCCGGGGCCGGGAGGCCGGCCAAGAGGAAGCACGGCAGCGGGCACGAGGGGCCAACCCCAGTCCCGGTCTTGGCGGGGTAAGCCTCATCTCTTGTTTGCGCTTGGCTTTTCTTTTCTTGAGCTAGTCTTGTTTCTTTTCTGCTTATTCCATCTTCTTCCTCAGGTCGCCAATCGCGCTGGCGAGGGCGGCGGCGGAAGCCGTGTCCACCGAAGGGGCCGAGTTCCGCAGGAGCCGGTCCGACCTCGCCGACCAGGCCGAGGTGGAGGAACAGGCCGACTCAGACCTCGTCCTGGATCCGAACAATGCCGAAGCCGTGGCCTGGCAGGACAGGAACCGGGCCAAGGCGGAGCTGAAGGCGACGTCGGTCCGCGCTTGGAACGACGCGGCGGTGGCATGGGTGCAAGGCGGTGCGGAGCTGGCCTGGCGCAAGATGCCGGAGGGCACGGTGGTGGCGGGGACGGTCTTTGAGACGTCGCAGGTGAGGGAGCGCGGCCGTGGAGGCCAAGCTACGGTGGTGACCCCCGACCGGGCGGTCGTGGAAGTGGCGGATGACTCCCTGCCGCGGGCCGGCGTGGTCGAGCGGGCGGGGACCGATGGTGGTGGAGGCGGTGCCGTTCCAGAGGAGACGCCGTGGGCGATGGTGCCGGAGGCCACCCCGGCAGCAAGGCCGAAGCCGGGGACGCAGGGCGTCCCGGCGTCCGGGATGGAGATGGCGACGCATGGCGTGCCGGCGTCCGGGTCGTCCTCGGCGCTGGGAGGGGTGTTAGAGGAGGTGCTAGCCGCGTCGCAAGCAGCCAGCAGGGAGCACGCCTTGGTGCCCCGGCAGGGATGGCGCCGAGCTGCCATGCCGCAGCCGGCGCGGAGCGGGAGCGCCATTGTCTTCGGGCCACAGACCCAGGAGGAGGCGGTGATGGACGCCGTCAGCCGCCGCCTGCGAGGCCGGACGAAACGGCTCGAGGTCGAGGTGGAGCGGACGCGCGACCTGGAGCGTGCCATTTTGGTAAGCTTTCTTGTAATTTCTTCTTTGTGGGGGCACGCCAGCGCACCCACTGGGTGTAGCCCCTGAGGTTCGGTCCAACTATGTAGTAGTTGGGTTGAATCTTTCGAGTGTTGTCCTTGTTCTGACATCTGCTTTTTTCAGCATCTCGAAGCTTTCCGGGTCGCCGCCTTCAATGGTCTCCTGGGCAAGCACCGGGAGTCTAGGAGCAGGTCGCCGCCAAGGAGGAGGAGCTCCGCATCACCGCAGGTACTTCTTGTGCTTTTTTCTAGTGGGGGCGTGCCAGCGCACCCACTGGGTGTAGCCCCCGAGTTTCGAGCCAACTATGTAGTAGTTGGGCCAAATCTTAAGTCTTGTTTTTATCTCTTCTTCTGCTGAGTCCTTCTTCTTCACAGCCGAGGTGTTGTCCTGGCGGACTCGTCTGCTCCGGGCTGATCATCACTACGATCGGCTCGTCGCCGACATAGGCCGTCTTGGCATTGAGGCGGAGCAGGCGAGGACAGAAGCAGCCGCGGCTCGGCGGTCTCTCGACGAGGCCAGCCGGCTGCATGAGCGGCTGGCGGGTCAGAAGAGCAGCCTCGAGGCTGAGGTTGAGCTCCTCAAGGCAGAGGCCGCCAAGGCGGCAGAGGCGCAGCGGGCCCTGGTGGAGGCGGACCAGCAGCACGGCCAGCTGGCCGACGACAAGGGCCGGCTCCAGGCCGAGGTGGAGCGCCTGCGGGAGCAGGTTCCCACGGCTGAGGGGGCTCGTCAAGACGAGGCCCCTCACCGCGAGGCGACCGAGAAGGTGGCTGAGGATAAGGGCGCCGAGCTGAAGGCGGCCCTTGCCAAGGCGGCCGATATGGAGAAGGCGCTCAAGGAGCGCGATCGCGCCATCGAACGGGAGCGGCGCGGAACGTTGCTTGAAGCGCAACACCTGGAAGAGTCCTTCTCTAGTAAGTGCTTTTTTCTTGTTGTTCATCGGGTCGAGATCCAGCATTTCTTCCTTGATGTTCTTTTTCTAACTTGCTTTTTCTTTTGCGGCAGGGGCCTTCCCGGAGACGCAGCGGCTGGCGAAGGAAGCCGTCCGCCATCAGCGCGACCCGGCTGGCATGGTTGGGTCCAGGACGGATCCGCGGGTGGCCTGGACCTTCCCGAAGATCATCTCCATCGCCGAGGCCCGCCTGGAGGCCCTGGGGACGTAGCTGGCGCGGATGTCCCATGCCGGCACTGCGATGACGGTGGCCCTATGGCCGGGCTCCGTCCAGCCGAGCAACTTCTTGTCGGAAATATGCCCTAGAGGCAATAATAAAATGGTTATTATTATATTTCCTTGTTCATGATAATTGTCTATTGTTCATGCTATAATTGTGTTATCCGGAAATCGTAATACATGTGTGAATGCATAGACCACAACATGTCCCTACTGAGCCTCTAGTTGACTAGCTCGTTGATCAATAGATGGTTACGGTTTTCTGACCATGGACATTGGATGTCATTCATAACATGATCACATCATTAGGAGAATGATGTGATGGTCAAGACCCAATCCTAAGCATAGCGCAAGATCGTGTAGTTCGTCTGCTAAAGCTATTCTAATGTCAAGTATCTTTTCCTTAGACCATGAGATTGTGCAACTCCCGGGTACTGTAGGAATACTTTGGGTGTGCCAAACGTCACAACGTAACTAGGTGACTATAAAGGTGCACTACGGGTATCTCTGAAAGTGTCTGTTGGGTTGGCACGAATCGAGACTGGGATTTGTCACTCCGTATGACGGAGAGGTATCTCTGGGCCCACTCGGTAATGCATCATCATAATGAGCTCAATGTGACCAAGTGGTTGATCACGGGATCATGCATTACGGCACGAGTAAAGTGACTTGCCGGTAACGAGATTGAACAAGGTATTGGGATACCACCGACCGAATCTCGGGTAAGTAACGTATCGATTGACAAAGGAATTGTATACGAGATTGCTTGAATCCTCGATATCATGGTTCATCCGATGAGATCATCGTGGAACATTTGGGATCCCACATGGGTATCCAGATCCCGCTGTTGGTTATTGGCCGGAGAGTTGTCTCGGTCATGTCTGCATGGTTCCCGAACCCGTAGGGTCTACACACTTAAGGTTCGATGACGCTAGGGTTATTAGGAAGACTTGTATGTGATTACCGAATGTTGTTCGGAGTCCCAGATGAGATCCCGGACATCATGAGGAGTTCCGGAATGGTCCGGAGGTGAATATTTATATGTGGGAAGTTGTCATACGGTCACCGGAAAAGTTCGGGGGTATATCGCTATTGTACCGGGGCCACAAGTTGTTGTGGGCGTCAATTTTGTCAATTTACTTGCTGTTACTAGTGTTATCTTGATTCGGCGGCATCGTGGGATGAAGCGGCCCGGACCGACCTTACACGTACACTTACGTGAGACTGGTACCACCGACTAACATGCACTAGTTGCATAAGGTGGCTAGCGGGTGTCTGTCTCTCCCACTTTAGTCAGATCGGTTTTGATGAAAAGGGTCCTTATGAAGGGTAAATAGAAATTGGCATATCACATTGTGGTTTTGGCATAGGTAAGAAACATTCTTGCTAGAAACCTATAGCAGCCACGTAAAAACTTGCAACAACAATTAAAGGACGTCTAACTTGTTTTTGCAGCATATGCCGTGTGATGTGATATGGCCAAAAGGATGTGATGAATGATAGATGTGATGTATGAGATTGATCATGTTCTTGTAATAGGAATCACGACTTGCATGTCGATGAGTATGACAACCGGCAGGAGCCATTGGAGTTGTCTTAATTTATTTATGACCTGCGTGTCAACATAAACGTCATGTAATTACTTTACTTTATTGCTAACCATTAGCCATAGTAGTAGAAGTAATAGTTGGCGAGACAACTTCATGAAGACACGATGATGGAGATCATGATGATGGAGGTCATGGTGTCATGCCGGTGATGATGATGATCATGGCGCCCCGAAGATGGAGATCAAAAGGAGCAAAATGATATTGGCCATATCATGTCACTATTTGATTGCATGTGATGTTTTTCATGTTTTACATCTTATTTGCTTAGAACAACGGTAGCATAAATAAGATGATCCCTCGCAATAATTTCTAGAAAGTGTTCCCCCTAATTGTGCACCGTTGCTAAGGTCCGTTGTTCCGAAGCACCACGTGATGATCGGCTGTGATAGGTTCTAACGTTCGCATACAATGGGTGTAAGCCAGATTTACACACGCAATACACTTAGGTTGACTTGACGAGCCTAGCATGTACAGACATGGCCTCGGAACACGGAAGACCGAAAGGTCGAACATGAGTCGTATAGAAGATACGATCAACATGAAAATGTTCACCGATGATGACTAGTCCGTCTCACGTGATGATCGGACATGGCCTAGTTGACTCGGATCATGTATCACTTAGATGACTAGAGGGATGTCTATCTGAGTGGGAGTTCATTAGATAATTTGATTAGATGAACTTAACTATCACGAACATAGTCTAAAATTCTTTGCAATATGTCTTGTAGATCAAATGGCCCACGCTAATGTTGCCCTCAACTTCAACGCGTTCCTAGAGAAAACCAAGCTGAAAGATGATGGCAGCAACTACACGGACTGGGTCTGTAACCTGAGGATTATCCTCATAGCTGCCAGGAAAGCATATGTCCTTGATGCACCGCAAGGTGAAGCACCTGTTTTCCCAGCAGAACAAGACGTTATGAACGCTTAGCAGACGCGTAGTGATGATTACTCCCTGGTTCAGTGCGGCATTCTTTACAGCTTAGAACCGGGGCTCCAAAAGCGTTTTGAGCAACACAGAGCATATGAGATGTTCCAAGAGCTGAAAATGGTTTTCCAAGCTCATGCCCGGGTCGAGAGATATGAAGTCTCTGACAAGTTCTACAGTTGTAAGATGGAGGAGAATAGTTCCGTCAGCGAGCACATACTCAAAATGTCTGGGTTGCACAACCGCTTGTCTCAGCTGGGAGTTAATCTCCTGAATGATGCGGTCGTTGACAGAATCCTTCAGTCGCTCCCACCTAGCTACAAGAGCTTTGTGATGAACTTCAATATGCAGGGGATGGAAAAGACCATTCCTGAGGTATATTCAATGCTGAAATCAGCGGAGGTGGAAATCAAAAAGGAACATCAAGTGTTGATGGTGAATAAAACCACTAAGTTTAAGAAAGGCAAGGGTAAAAAGAACTTCAAGAAGGACGACAAGGTCGTTGCCGCGTCCGGTAAGCAAGCTACCGGGAAGAAGCCAAAGAATGGACTCAAGCCTGAGACTGAGTGCTTGTATTGCAAGGGAAACGGTCACTGGAAGCGGAACTGCCCCAAGTACTTAGCGGATAAGAAGGCCGGCAATGCCAAAGGTATATGTGATATACATGTTATTGATGTTTACCTAACCAGCGCTCGTAGTAGCTCCTGGGTATTTGATACCGGTGCAGTTGCTCATATTTGTAACTCAAAACAGGAACTGCGGAATAAACGGAGACTGGCGAAGGACGAGGTGATGATGCGCGCCGGGAATGGTTCCAAGGTCGATGTGATCGCCGTCGGCATGCTACCTCTACATTTACCTACGGGATTAGTTTTAAACCTCAATAATTGTTATTTAGTACCAGCTTTGAGCATGAACGTTGTATCTGGATCTCGTTTAATATGAGATGGCTACTCATTTAAATCTGAGAATAATGGTTGTTCTATTTATATGAGAGACATGTTTTATGGTCACGCCCCGCTAGTCAATGGTTTATTCTTATTTAATCTCGAACGTGATGTTACACATATTCATAGTGTGAATGCCAAAAGATGTAAGGTTGATAATGATAGTCCCACATACTTGTGGCACTGTCGCCTTGGTCACATTGGTGTCAAACGCATGAAGAAACTCCATGCAGATGGACTTTTGGAGTCTCTTGATTATGAATCATTTGACACGTGCGAACCATGCCTCATGGGAAAAATGACCAAGACTCCGTTCTTCGGAACAATGGAGTGAGCAACCAACTTAATGGAAATCATACATACTAATGTGTGCAGTCCAATGAGTGTAGAGGCTCGCGGTGGATATCGTTATGTTCTCACCCTCACTGATTACTTGAGTAGATATGGGTATGTCTACTTAATGAAACACAAGTCTGAGACCTTTGAAAAGTTCAAGGAATTTCGGAGTGAGATTGAGAATCAACGTGACAGGAAAATCAAGTTCTTATGATCAGATCGCGGGGGAGAATATTTGAGTCACGAATTTGGCACGCACTTAAGGAAATGTGGAATAGTGTCACAACTCACGCCGCTTGGAACACCTCAGCGTAATGGTGTGTCTGAACGTCGTAATCGCACTCTATTGGATATGGTACGATCTATGATGTCTCTTACCGATCTACCACTGTCATTTTGGGGTTATGCTATAGAGACTGCCGCATTCACTTTAAATAGGGCTCCGTCGAAATCCATGGAGACGACACCGTATGAATTGTGGTTTGGTAAGAAACCTAAGCTGTTGTTTCTGAAAGTTTGGGGATGCGATGCTTATGTCAAGAAACTTCAACCTGAAAAGCTCGAACCCAAATTGGAAAAATGCGTCTTCATAGGATACCCTAAAGAAACTATTGGATATACCTTCTACCTCAGATCCGAAGGCAAGATCTTTGTTGCCAAGAATGGATCCTTTCTAGGGAAAGAGTTTCTCTTGAAAGAAGTAAGTGGGAGGAAAGTAGAACTTGATGAAATATTGCCTCTTGAACCGGAGAGTGGCGCAGCTCAAGAAAATGTTCCTGAGGTGCCTGCACCGACTAGAGAGGAAGTTAATGATGATGATCATGAAACTTCAGATCAAGTTGCTACTGAACTTCGTAGGTCCACAAGGACACGTTCCGCACCAATGTCGTACGGCAACCCTGTCCTGGAAATCATGTTGTTAGACAATGGTGAACCTTCGAACTATGAAGAAGCGATGGCGGCCCGGATTCTGACAAATGGCAGGAAGCCATGAAATCCGAGATAGGATCCATGTATGAAAACAAAGTATGGACTTTGACTGACTTTCCCGATGATCGGCAAGCCATAGAAAATAAATGGATCTTTAATAAGAAGACAGACGTGGATGGTAATGTGACCATCTATAAGGCTCGGCTTGTCTCTAAGGGTTATCGACTAGTTCAAGGGGTTGACTACGATGAGACTTTCTCACTCGTAGCGAAGCTGAAGTCCGTCCGAATCATGTTAGCAATTGCCGCATTATATGATTATGAGATATGGCAAATGGATGTCAAAACGACATTCCTTCATGGTTTCCTTAAGGAAGAATTGTATATGATGCAGCTGGAAGGTTTTGTCGATCCTAAGAATGCTGACAAGGTGTACAAGCTCCAACGCTTAATCTATGGGCTGGTGCAAGCATCTCGGAGTTGGAACATTCAATTTGATGAGATGATCAAAGCGTTTGGGTTTACGCAGACTTATGGAGAAGCCTGTGTTTACAAGAAAGTGAGTGGGAGCTCTGTAGAATTTATCATATTATATGTGGATGACATACTATTGATGGGAAATGATATATAATTCTTGGAAAGCATAAAGTCCTACTTGAACAAGTGTTTTTCAATGAAGGATCTTGGAGAAGATGCTTATATATTAGGCATCAAGATCTATAGAGATAGATCGAGATGCCTCATTGGTCTTTCACAAAGTACGTACCTTGACAACATATTGAAGAAGTTCAACATGGATCAGTCCGAGAAGGGGTTCTTGCCTGTATTGCAAGGTGTGAGATTGAGCACGGCTCAATGCCCGACCACGACAGAAGATAGAGAAAAGATGAGTGTCGTCCCCTATGCCTCGGCCATAGGGTCTATTATGTATGCCATGCTGTGTACCAGACCTGATGTAAACCTTGCCGTAAGTTTGGTAGGAATGTACCAAAGTAATCCCGGCATGGAACACTGGACAGCGGTTAAGAATATCCTGAAGTACCTGAAGAGGACTAAGGATATGTTTCTCGTTTATGGAGGTGACGAAGAGCTCGTCATAAAGGGTTACGTCGATGCTAGCTTCAACACAGATCTGGATGACTCTAAGTCACAAACCGGATACGTGTATATTTTGAATGGTGGGGCAGTCAGCTGGTGCAGTTGCAAGCAAAGCGTCGTGGCGGGATCTACATGTGAAGTGGAGTACATGGCAGCCTCGGAGGCAGCACAAGAAGCAATATGGATGAAGGAGTTCATTACCGATGTAGGAGTTATTTCCAATGCGTCGGGCCCGATGACTCTCTTTTGTGACAACACTGGAGCTATTGCCCTTGCCAAGGAGCCCAGGTTTCACAGGAAGACAAGGCATATCAAGTGTCGCTTCAACTCCATTCGTGAAAATGTTCAAAATGGAGACATAAATATTTGTGAAGTGCATACGGACCTGAATGTCGGAGATCCATTGACTAAACCTCTTCCTCGAGCAAAACATGATCAACACCAGAACTCTATGGGTGTTCGATTCATCACAATGTAACTAGATTATTGACTCTAGTGCAAGTGGGATACTGTTGGAAATATGCCCTAGAGGCAATAATAAAATGGTTATTATTATATTTCCTTGTTCATGATAATTGTCTATTGTTCATGCTATAATTGTGTTATACGGAAATCGTAATACATGCGAGAATGCATAGACCACAACATGTCCCTAGTGAGCCTCTAGTTGACTAGCTCGTTGATCAATAGATGGTTACAGTTTCCTAACCATGGACATTCGATGTCATTGATAACGGGATAACATCATTAGGAGAATGATGTGATGGATAAGACCCAATCCTAAGCATAGCGCAAGATCGTGTAGTTCGTCTGCTAAAGCTTTTCTAATGTTAAGTATCTTTTCCTTAGACCATGAGATTGTGCAACTCCTGGATACTGTAGGAATACTTTGGGTGTGCCAAACGTCACAACGTAACTGGGTGACTATAAAGGTGCACTACGGGTATCTCCGAAAGTGTCTGTTGGGTTGGCACGAATCAAGACTGGGATTTGTCACTCCTTATGACGGAGAGGTATCTCTGGGCCCACTTGGTAATACATCATCGTAATGAGCTCAATGTGACTAAGGGTTGGTCACGGGATGATGTGTTACGGAACGAGTAAAGTGACTTGCCGGCAACGAGATTGAACGAGGTATTGGGATACCGACGATCAAATCTCGGGAAAGTAACGTACCGATGGACAAAGGGAATTGTATACGGGATTTCTTGAATCCTCGACATCGTGGTTCATCCGATGAGATCATCGTGGAACATGTGGGAGCCAACATGGGTATCTAGATCCCGCTGTTGGTTATTGGCCGGGGAGTTGTCTTGGTCATATCTACAGGGTTCCCGAACCCGTAGGATCTACACACTTAAGGTTCAATGACGCTAGGGTTATTAGGAAGACTTGTATGTGATTACCGAATGTTGTTCGGAGTCCCGGATGAGATCCCGGACGTCACGACGAGTTCCGGAATGGTCCGGAGGTGAATATTTATATGTGGGAAGTTGTCATACGGTCACCGGAAAAGTTCGGGGGCATATCGGTATTGTACAGGGGCCACCGGAGGGGTTCCGGGGGTCCACCGGGAGGGGCCACCTCTCTCGGAGGGCCTCATGGACGTAGAGGGAAGGGAACCAGCCCTTGGAGGGCTGGGCGCATCCCCCCTTGGGCCCATGCGCCTAGGGTTGGGGGGAAACCCTAAAGGGGGCGCCCCCTTGCTTGGGGGGCAAGCCCCTCCCCTTGGCTGCCGCCCCCCTCTAGATCTCATCTAGAGGGGGCCGGGCCCCTTCCCCCTTCCCCGATAAATAGAGGGGCAAGGGGAGGGCTGCATACCACATCAAAGGCGCATCCCCTCCCCTCGCCAACACCTCTCCTCCTCCGTTAAGAGCTTGGCGAAGCCCTGCCGGAGTACTGGCGCTCCACCAACACCACGCCGTCGTGCTGCTATTGGAGCTCTCTTCCTCAACCTCTCCCTCCTCCTTGCTGGATCAAGGCGGGGAGACGTCTTCTCTCCGTACGTGTGTTGAACACGGAGGTGCCATCCGTTCGGCGCTAGGATCATCGGTGATTTGGATCACAACGAGTATGACTCCATCAACCCCGTTCTCTTGAATGCTTCCGCTCGCGATCTACAAGGGTATGTAGATGCACTCCTCTCCCTCTCGTTGCTAGATGACTCCATAGATTGATCTTGGTGATGCGTAGAAAATTTTAAATTTACGCTTCGATCCCCAACACTTCTCGTGCCTGGTGCGTTGGTTGGAGATGGGGCCGGACCGGCTTGGCGAGTGGCGCGTCTCCGCCGCTCGCGCTGGTGCTGAGATGGTGCTCCAGTTCGCACTGTTCTGGCATCCGGACCTGCAGCTGGACGTGTTGATGGGCCAGCGGGCCGGTTCGGAGCAGCACTTGCAGGAGCAAGCCGGCCGGATCGCTTCCCGGGCCAGCTACATCGCTGAGTTCGCCTTCCACGACGAGTTCCATCCAGAGCGGACAGAAGACGGCAGGGCCGTTGACGGCGATGACTACAGCTTGCTCCTCCATGATCCGGAGGGGAGCTCGGAGGAGACGGGCGTCTACCGTGACGCGGGTGCTGAGGAGGACACCGGCGCCATGGCAGACCCAGAGGCCGCCAGGGGAGAGCTGTCGACGTCGCGACGTGGTGCTGGAGATGCCTGAGACACTTTGTAGAATTTGTTAAATAGCAGGTCCACCCACCCACTGGGTGTTTTTAGGGGGTAATGAATTCGGTCCGTGGGCCTTTATTTAAATATTTGTGTGGATGTCGTGGGTGCTTTTGCTTTTTTGCCTTCCGTTTTTGGACCGATTTCATGCGTTTTTCCTTTCTCAAACCTCCCCCCCCGCGAGTCAGACGGCCGAGGCTCCGGTCCGTGACAAGGAGCTTGGTTGTTTGAGAGGAGCGCGCAGGACTTGGGTTCCTTGAAACGTTTGAGCGCGAGCGAAACACCCACTAGGCCGGCTGGCGGCAATCCGGCGAAGCCGGTTGGCGAGCAGCCGGTCGTGCGACTGTTCATTTGATGAATGGTGGGACGGGTTGATCGACCCGGCAGCCTTTGACTTAGTGTATGAAGCGTAAAGGAGCTTTGGCCTGTTGTTCTTGCCAGCCGACAGCCAAAGCTGGATCTGTGGCTTTAGGGCGAAGTGGGGGACCGCGACATCCTAACTTTATCAGGAATCACCAAGAAAGGCAGCGGGGTGGCGACCGAGCCGGCCAGCCCCCGAGCCCCCAGGTCGAGCGAGTCAGACCGGTGGTCGGGTTCAGTGGTATAGTGATGCAAGGAAACAGGGACATAATAAATTGGTCGACAAAAGGCAGCCCCAGAGTCTTGTTCGGGAACCCCGTAGTTTCATGCGTTTACATATGCTCGTGCGGCTAACTGTAAAACGGACGGAGGAGTTCCGCGTTCCACGGCCGGGTCATTTCTTTGCCGGTGGTGTCCTTCTTGCGCTTCCTTGACTTGTGTGCATCGATGAGGTAGTAGGCGTTGCGGTCGCGCAAGGCCTTGCTCACGGTGAATGGGCCCTCCCATGGAGGGGACAGCTTGTGTCGTCCTGCCTGCTCTTGGACGAGTCGGAGGATGAGGTCGCCCTCACAAAACGCGAGGGGCTTGATCTTCTTGTTGTGGTAGTGCCTCAGGCCTTGTTGATAGATGGCAAGCGATTGAGCGCCAAGAGGTGTGCTTCTTCAAGCAGGTCAACGTCATCTTTGCGGGCTTCTTTGACTTTGGTTTTGGTGTACATCGCTACGAGAGGCGAGTTGAACTCGGCATAGGTCGGGATGACATCCTCGGCTCCGTAGATGAGGAAGAACAGGGTGAACCCGGTCGACCAATTCGGCATGGTGCGTAGACTCCAGAGAATGGCTGGCAACTTGTCGAGCCAGCTACCGGGTGAGCGGATGAGTGGCTCGATGAGTCGCGGCTTGGTGCCGGACATGATGAGTCCATTGGGCCACTAGACCTGCCTGTTGGACTGCGGATGCGCAACAGAGGCCAGGTCGAGGCGGATGTCGGAGACGGAGCAGTATTGTTCGAGCGCGCCCTTGGCGAAGTTGGTGCTGTTGTCGGTGATGTTGTTGTTTGGCATGCCGTAGCGCACCACTATGTCTTTGATGAACCGGACGGCTGTTGGCCCGTCCAGTTTCTTGATTGGTCTTGCCTCGATCCACTTGGTAAATTTGTCCACTGCCACCAACAAGTGCGTCATGCCGCCTCAAGCGGTTTTGAAGGGTCTCACCATGTCGAGTTGTAACTCCTGCGATGCGGCTATATCTCCTATGTGTCGAAGCATGACTTAGAGGCATAACCGCATTGAAAGCAATGTCGCAAGTAAGGTAATCTTCACAACAACCCATGTAAATATTTAAAATGGGAAAGGATACATAGTTGGCTTACACTCGCCACATCACACAAATACATGAATAACAATACATTCATCCAATACACTCATGGTCCGACTACGGTACCAAAATAAAGATCAACCCCCAAATGCGACAATGTCCCTGATCGCCCCAACTGGGCACCACTACTGATCATCTGGGAAAGACACGCAGTAACGGTGAGAGTCTTCATCAAACTCCCACTTGAGCTCAAGGGCATCGTCTGGAACGGTATCATCGGTCCCTGCATCTGGTTTGGAAGTAATCTGTGAGTCACGGGGACTCAGCAATCTGTGAGTCACTTCAAGACTATTTAAGCTTATAGGTAAGACAAGGTATGATGTGGAGCTGTAGCAAGCGACTAGCATATATGGTGGCTAACCTATTCGCAAAAGAGAGCAAGAAGAGAAGGCAAAGCACGGACAAACAACTATGATCAAGAAGTGATCCTAGAACAACCTACGTCAAGCATTACTCCAACACCGTGTTCACTTCCCGGACTCCGCCGAGAAGAGACCATCACGGTTACACACGCGGTTGGTTAATTTTAATTAAGTTAAGTTTCAGGTTATCTACAACCGGACATTAACAAATTCCCATATGCCCATAACCGCGAGCACGGCTTTCAAAAGTTCAAATCCCTGCAGGGGAGTCCCAACTTAGCCCATCACAAGCTCTCACGGCCTACGAAGGATATTCCTTCTCCCAAGACAATCCGATCAGGCTCGACATCCCGGTTACAAGACATCATCGACAATGGTAAAACAAGTCCAGCAACACCGCCCGAATGTGCCGACAAATCCCGATAGGAGATGCACATATCTCGTTCTCAGGGCACACTCAGATGAACACTATGTACAACTAAAACCAACCCTCAAGTTTCCCCGAGGTGGTGCTGCAAGTGGCTCTGTTTGGACCAAAACTCAGAGGAGCACTGGCCCGGGGGGTTTAATAAAGATGACCCTTGGGCTCCGGAAACCCAAGGGAAAAAGAGGCTAGGTGGAAAATGGTAAAACCAAGGTTGGGCATTGCTGGAGGAGTTTTATTCAAGGCGAACTGTCAAGGGGTTCCCATTATGACCCAAACGTGTAAGGAACGCAAAATCCGGGAACATAACACCGATATGACGGAAACTAGGGCGGCAAGAGTGGAACAAAACACCAGGCATAAGGCCGAGACTTCCACCCTTTACCAAGTATATAGGTGCATTAACATAAACAAGATAATATTGTGATATCCCAACAATAAACAATGTTCCAACAAGGAACGATCTCCAATCTTCACCTGCAACTAGCAACGCTATAAGAGGGGCTGAGCAAAGCGGTAACATAGCCAAACAATGGTTTGCTAGGACATTGTGGGTTAGAGGTTTGACATGGCAATATGGGAGGCATGGTAAGCAAGTGGTAGGTATCATAGCATAGGCATAGCAAAAGAGCGAGCATCTAGCAAGCAAAGATAGAAGTGATTTCGAGGGTATGGTCATCTTGCCTGCAAAGTTGTCAGAGTTGCCTTGATCCTCGTAAGCAAACTCAATGAGCTCCTCGTTCACGAACTCGTCTCCTGTCTCTACCCAAACAAGAACAACAGGCAAACGGAACACACTCAACCACGTGCAATGCTCAAACAACATGATGCAAACATGGTATGATATGCGGGATGCGGTATGTGATGCATATGCAAGATTTGACAAGGAATGATTGAACCTGGCCTCACCTTGGAACTCCAAGAGTCCCACTGGAAAGGTGAGGTGATTTCGGTTGAAATCGATATAAAGATCACCGGAATCGGATGCACGGTTTGGAAATGGCAAGCAAAACAAATATGGCACCGGTCTGCGATAATCAACAAGTGACCAACTAAATGCATCAAGATAAATATGCTACAACACTCAAACATGACCATATAATACATGGCATGGATCCACTCATGAATCTTGACAAAAGATGAACACTGAGCTACGGCTAATTCATCCATTAACATGTTCAAACAAGCATGGCAAAAGTGCAAATGATAACAGGTTTCAGACTTAGTGAAATTAACACAAGTCTGGAATTTATCATCAGGAAGTACACTTTAGAGCATGAAAACTACATGCTACAGGAACTTAACATGGCAAAACAAGGCATGGCATGAAGCTACTCAAAGCACTTAACAAAAGTCCCTTAGTAACCTTGAGCCAAAAGGGATCAGATAATATAATTGCAAGCATGTGAACATAGCAAAAACATAAAAAGATTCAGACTTAGAGAAAAAACTGGAGCATGCAAAACAGATTAGCAAGTAGGCATGTTTACGTGCTCGAAGCACTCACTACAGAGCATGGCATGACAAACTAAGCATACACCCATGAAGAAGACATGGAATAGGAGCTAGACATGGCAATAACAACAACATAGCATGCACGGATAAATAGCAACATCCTCGGCAAAATCGTTAAACATTTCAACAATTTGCTAGGATCAATTTAAAGCAAAAGTAGAGCTCGATTGACTCAAGCTAGGGTGCACCATAAATGCAAACAAGGACATGGATGGATAGAGCACCACACTGTTAATAAAACATCCTTACTGATCATCCTCAAAAGAGGCACGGATCACTAGGAAACAACATGAACATATGGCATAACAACAAAATCAGGACAAGGACTTAGTGAAATTCTAAGTCCCTGAAATCAGCATCAACTATTACGCTACTTCGCAAGCTTGTGCTAGTCACCACAAATATCACCAAATACATGGAAAGCACCTATGTAAATATAACATGGCATATAACAAAACACATGCAGAGCTCAGGATCATAGCATGCACACATTAATCATGGCAAAAATGGCAAAATGCCATTTGCTGAAACAGATCTGACAAATTCCTCACATAGCCCTCTTCCAACAGCATTTTGGGCATCAAGATGAGCTCAAATGAAAATGATGCAATGAGATGAAATGATGTACTCGTCGAGAGGAACATTTTGATATGCTACACGCACAAATCGGAGCTACGGCTGCAGAGTTATGGCATGTCAAAGTAAGCAAAAGAAACTAGGGTTTCCGAGCAAAAGTCAACCCGTGATTTTTGGATCTGAGATCCAGATCGGGGCTGCAAAGAATTCGAGGATCGCCGGAGGGAGCACCGTTCACCGGACTTGCCGTTCCGAGGAGGAGGAGGGAGAGGCGGCACCGCGGCGGATGACGGCGGAGGTGACCGGAGCGGGGCGGCGCCGGAGCGGGGAGGCGAGGCGCCGCGGTGGGGTCGGGTCGGCGCCGCCGATGAGGAGCGAGGCGTAGGCCGATATGGCGCGGCGGCGGCGCGGCGGACGGAGGGCGGCGTGGCGCGAGGTTCGGGCGGCGCGGGCGAGGAGCCAAGCGGCGGCGGCTCCCGATGGGCTTGGAGGGCCCGGTGCGGGCCTGCCCGGGCCGGCGGCGGGAGGAAGGAGGCGGCGACAGGTGGCGTGAGCTGAGTGGTGGCGGCGGTGTGTCCGGCGGCCGGCGGACATGTCCGGCCGCGCAGAGAGGAAATTTTAGGGTTTCGGGGAAGGAGACCGGGATTTGGAATGAGGGGTCTATATATAGGCGTAGAGGGAGCTAGGGAGCTCCGAATGAGGTGTGGTTTGCGGCCACGCGATCATGATCGAATGCTCTAGACGATGGGAGAGGTTTTGGTGGGTTTTGGGCCAAATTGGAAGGGTGTTGGGCTGCAACACACACGAGGCCTTTTCGGTCCCTCGGTTAACCGTTGGAGTATCAAACGAAGTCCAAATGGTACGAAACTTGACAGTCGGTCTACCGGTAGTAAACCAAGGCCGCATGACAAGTATCGGTCCAATCCGGAAATGTTTAACACCCACACTCGAAAAGAGGTAGAAAGGACCACCGGAGGGCATAGGAGCGCCGGAATGCAAAACGGACAGCGGAGAAAATGCTTAGATGCATGAGACGAACACGTATGCAAATGCAATGCACATGATGACATGATATGAGATGCATGACAAAGACAAAACACACGGAGACAAAAACCCAACAACGGAGAAATAAAATAACTTAGCGTCGGAAACGGCAAGAGTTAGAGTACAGATAAGGTAAATTACATCCGGGGTGTTACACGATTCCCCAGACTGCGAAGGGCCAGGCGATCGGTATGGTGCAGAATGCTGACGCCGGCTGGTGGTTGCGTTTGCTGAAGTGCTGGCATCCCTCGCACCCGAGGATGAGCAACTCGGCATCTTCGAGGGTCGTGGGCTAGTGGAAAGCGTGGCGGAACGCCTTGGCCACTAGGGATCGTGATGCGGCGTGGTGCCCACACTCACCCTGATGTATGTCGCGGAGGATGTCGATGCCACGTTCCTACTCAACACAGCGCTGGAACATGCCGGTGGAGCTGTGCTTGACGAGCTCGTTGTTGATGATGCTGTAGGCAGACACCCGACGCTGCACTTGCCGAGCTTCGGTCTCGTCCATGGGGAGAACCCCGTTCTCCAAAAATTCTGATATTGGGAAGGCCCAGGATGGAGCCGTAACCACGGTGAGGACGGCCACCACGGTGGGTTCCGAGTCAGCATCCCCCGAGCCGGGTTGAGCAGTCCCCGGGTCGGGTGTGGCAATGGCCGGGTCTGGGTCGATGGTGGCCGGGTTGAGCTGGGCAGCCCCTAGGCCGGGTTCAGTAGTCCCCGGGCTGCGCTGAGCAGTCCCCGGGCCAGGTTGAGCAGTCCCCGGGCCGGGTTGAGGTGCGGCCGGGTTGTCTGGAACGTGGATAGACTCGGAGTCTGGTGATGGCTTGACAGACGGCTTGCGCAGGTGCTCGATGGAGATGCCAGATGGGATGGCTTGTCTTGACGAGGCGATCTTGGCGAGCGTGTCGGCTTCTTTGTTATCCGCGCGTGGGATGTGGAGGAACTCGCAGCCCTCGAAGGATCTGGACAGCTTCTGATGAGGAAGCGGTAGCTTGCCATGTTGGAGTCGCGGGCGTCCCATTCGCCGAAGCACTGCTGTACCACCAGGTCCGAGTCGCTGTAGCATAGGATGCGCCGGATGCCGAGTTCCTTGGCAAGCCGAAGGACGTGCACAAGGGCTTCGTACTCAGCGACGTTGTTGGAGGCGGCAAAGTGGATCTGGAGCGCGTAGTGGAGCCGGTCGCCCTTCGGGGATGACAGTACGATGCCGGCCCGTAAGCCGAGTCTCATCTTGGACCCGTCGAAGTGCATGCGCCAATGCGTCGACTCGGGAGGCGGTGGCAAGTACTGGGTCTCGGTCCAGTCGATGAGGAAGTCGGCCAGGGCCTTAGACTTGATCGAGGTGCTGGGTTCGTAGAGAATGGTGTGGCCGGCTAGCTGGATTGCCCACTTGGAAACCCGGCCATAGGCGTCCCGAAACCCAATGATTTCTCCGACAGGCGCCGTGCTGACCACGGTGACAACATGCTCTTGGAAATATTGCTTCAGCTTCTTGGCGGTGAGGTACACGCCATAACACATCTTCTGGTAGTGCGGGTAGTTCTGCTTGGAGTTGGAGAGCACTTCACTCAGGTAGTAGACTGGGCGCTGGACAGCTTGGATCTTGCCCTTCTCCGGTCGCTCGACCGCCAGCACCGTGCTGACCACCCGCGGGGTCGCGGCTATCTAGAGCAATAGCGGCTCCTTGTCGGTCGGCGCGGCTAGGACTGGTGCGGGGTCGAGCATGGGCTTGAGGTCTTGGCTGACTGAGGCCAAGCACCCAGTGAACTTCTGGACATCGTGCAGCCAAGCCAGCTTGCGCATGCGCTCGATGGCCTTGATCTTCTCCGGGTTCACCTCAATGCCGCATTCCGAGAAGAGGAAGCCGAGTAGCTTTTCGGCCGGAACGCTGAAGACACATTTTTCCGGATTAAGCTTGACCTTGTATTCACGGAGGTTGGTGAATGTTTCCTTTGAATCGTCGAGGAGCGTGAGGTGCTGCTTGGTCTTCACCACGATGTCGTCCACGTACACGTGTATATTGCGGATGAGTTGCGGCAGCAGGCATTTCTGCATGCAACTCTGGAAGGTGGTGCCGGCATTCTTCAGGCCGAACGACATGGCGACATAGCAATACGCCCCGAGGGGCGTGATGAAGGTGTCTTCAGGGCGTCGGCCGGGTCCAGCTTGATCTGGTGGTAGCCGGAGTAAGCATCCAGGAAGGACAGGAGCTCACACCCGGCGGTCGAGTCGATGACTTGGTCGATCCGCAGGAGGACGAACGGATCCTTGGGACAGGCCTTGTTGAGGCTGGTGTAGTCGATACACATGCGCCAGTTCTTGTTCTTCTTCAAGACGAGGACTGGGTTGGCCAGCCACTCGGGGTGAAACACTTCCATTTTGAAGCCGGCCGCCAGAAGCTTGGCGACCTCTTCACCAATGGTTCTTGTCGGTGTCAAAACCGGTGGATCTCGGGTAGGGGATCCCAAACTGTGCGTCTAGGCGGATGGTAATAGGAGACAAGGGACACGATGTTTTTACCCAGGTTCAGGCCCTCTCGATGGAGGTAAAACCCTACTCCTGCTTGATTAATATTGATGATATGGGTAGTACAAGAGTAGATCTACCACGAGATCAAGGAGGCTAAACCCTAGAAGCTAGCCTATGGTATGATTGTTGTTCATCCTATGGACTAAAACCCTCCGGTTACACAGAGTCGGTTACAATGGTAGGAGATCTACATATCTGTATCGCTAAGCTTTCCTTCCACGCCAAGGGAAGTCCCTTCCGGACACGGGACAAAGTCTTCAATCTTGTATCTTCATAGTCCAGAAGTCCGGCCAAAGGTATAGTCTGGCTATCCGGACACCCCCTAATCCAGGACTCCCTCAGTAGCCCCTGAACCAGGCTTCAATGACGACGTGTCCGGCGCGCATATTGTCTTCGGCATTGCAAGGCGGGTTCCTCCGCCAAGTACTTCATAGAATATTTTGAACACATGGATAGTGTCCAGCTCTGCAAAATAAGTTTCCACATATTGCCATAGATAGAATAATATTTACACAAATCTAATCTGCTCACGTATTCCGTAGCGTGACATCACACCACGGCCAAGTCTTTATTCGAATCGTTTTACTGTCCCGCCTCAGCGCGTTTAGCGAGGCGGTTTCCTTGGCACGTCTTGTCAAAGCAGAGATCATGTCCCCTTATTCCGGGATTCTCATCAATACGGGCGTGGGTAACCCAACCGCGCCATTGATTACGGCGCTTGGGAGATAAGCGAGTTTTACCAGGCTGGTGGGGACACATAGTCGCGTCCGCCCATATAAGGGGATAAGGATCCACCTTTTCATCCATGCTTCTTCCTCCTTTGCCTATCCATTTCCGCACACTCGAGCTCCAGTGCCCAAGTCCGCACACCCCACCTTAACCTTCTCCAGCCATGTCCGGAGTGGGAGGCAAGTGGATGGTCTCCTCCGTCACAGAGGGACACATCAAAAAACTGAGGAAGGCCGGATACTTGTCTAACGACATTGCGCACCGGCTTCCCGAAGAGGGGCAGCTCGTCACCACCCCCGGGCCCCATGAGAGGGTGGTGTTCCTCCCCCATTTCCTCTGCGGACTGGGTTTCCCTCTCCACCCATTTGTCCGGGGGCTCATGTTCTACTATGGCCTGGATTTCCACGATCTGGCCCCGAACTTCGTCCTCAACATCTCGGCGTTTATAGTCGTGTGCGAGGCTTTCCTCTGCATCCGCCCCCATTTCGGCCTATGGCTCAAGACATTCAATGTCAAGCCGAAGGTGGTGTGCGGCACTCAGGCGGAGTGTGGAGGTGCCATGGTGGCAAGATGCCCAACGTCCTATGGCTCGAGGGCTCCTTCGTGGAGACCCTAAAGGGGTGGCAATCGGGGTGGTTTTACATCACTGAGCCGCGCGACCCTGAATGGGTCGCAACCCCTGAGTTCCGATCCGGACACCCTACACGGCTCACCTCCTGGAAAGAGACGGGCCTGTCATGGGATAAAAAAGGAGAGCTGGCCGGACTCCAAACATGCATCCAAACCCTGGTGGACAAGAAGCTCAAACTTGTCAACGTAGTCCAGGTTATGCTCATCCGCCGGATCCTCCCGTGTCAACAACGGGCTTTCAACCTATGGGAGTTCGACCCAGCGCAGCACCGAACTCTAAGAAGGCTCTTCGACACGATGTACGAAGATGGCTGGAAGGTGCTTTTCAAGGGCGCCCAGGCCCCCGCATCCGCTACCGAGGATAGCGGATTCAGCACACAGCGTCACACTAGTGCAGTAAGCTGTTTTTACCTTTTACAGGGTATTAGTTTTTCATAGTTTGACTCCATGCGGGATCTAAGCTCCCTTACCTTTGATAGGATTGGTAGGAGATGTCCGGACAGATCAACTGTCTGGCTCCTTTGCCTGAAGGCCCAGCGGACGCTCGCTTGGCGAAGCTGCTGGTTCCGGCACCCTATGTGGTGCCGGAGAATAAGGCCAAAAAGACAGCCACGGGGACTCGAAAGAGTGCCCGGCGCCTAGAGGTGTCGGATTCATCATCCGAAGACTCCAAGACGCACTCCTCCCATGAAGACGAGGAGGAGGAAGAAGAGACCTCTCCCCCTCTAGCGGGGGGAGGGAAGAAAAGGAAGGCCGCCCCAACTGGGGAGGCTGAAGGGTCCAAGAAGGGGAAAACCCATCCTTCGGACTACTCCACCAACGCCGATGATGGTGAAGAGGAGTGGCCGCTCAGGGCCAAGCCCTTGGCGAAATGGTAAGTATCCGGATACCAGAGTGATTCATAGTATTGCTCCATTGCACAGCTTTTCCTTACGTCGAACATGTTTATGCAGTCCACCCAAAGACCAGCTCGACGTGTCGTCGAGCAGTTCCCTGGATTCGTCGGATGTGAATTCGCTTCCGACGCCTACCTCCCCCACCCTACGAACGACGCTGAGGTGGCATCCCAACAGGTTCCAAGCCAGGAGGAGGTGGTCCTGGAGGCGCCGCAAGGCGACCTCCCGGACTCCAGGTGTAAAGGGGATAGAACCCCCAAGGGCTCCAAGTCCAGTCTTGAGCCGGACACCGCGCTGGAACCTTCAACGGCTCCGGACTCCAGTAGGCAGCCTCCTTCCAAGAGGAGCAAGCCTACTAAGCCGACGACCTCCGTCCAACCGGAGGCACCGGACAATTTGCTGGAGGTGCTTAACGATGCCTCCATCGATGAGGAGCACCGCACTATTATGAGTGCGGTGATCCAGAAGGTTCAGTCCGCCCAGAGCGGACTGACTGAAGCCTGTGCCAGCCTTCTAACAGGCTTTGAGGTAAGTAAATAATATGTAAAAATATTACCGCATAGACAGTAGCCCCTGATGCTCTGTTCGGTGTTCGGAAAGAAAAGCCGAATAGAGGATCTAATAACATTCGCAGGAGTCTAACATAATCAAGTCAATATGCGTATGTAGGCTTCGCTGCTGGCCTCCGCGGCACTGACTGCTGAGGTGGATACGCTGAAGCAAAACCTCGCACGGTCCGAGAACGAGCTCGGCCATGCCAAGAGGCAACTCAAGGAGAAGGAAGGTAAGTAATACCTTGCGCAAGTATATAGAGAAGATGTGGTTGCAAAAAATGACAGGATCAACGTGCTATTATAGGGGCTACGACCGAGGTGGCAACCCTTAAGGAAGCACTGTCCGAGGCCAAAAACAGAGTGGCCGCGGAGCGCACAGAGAGAGGGAAGCAGGAGGCGCGGGTGGAGGAGGTGCAGAAAGAGCTCCAGGCTCTCGTGAAAAAACACAAGAGTTTGGAGCTTGACTCAACGACGCAATCGTCTGAGCTTGCGGCAGCCCTCGAAAGTGCGAAGTCTGCCAAGGCCGAAGCCCAGAAGGCCCTCCAAGAAATTGAAGCGATGAAGAAGATGGCGGCGGGTAAGGCATTCATTATGCAAAGCAAGCACGTGAAAGTGAATTACTTATTACTTACCCGAGTCCGGAGCTTTCCAGGAGCATTCGCAGATTTGCCCTGCAGTGCGTCCGATGCCGCTGCCTACTACCGATCCGAGGAGGGGAGCTCGACAGAGAAGGTGTTCTGGTCTCAGTATGCTGAGGCCGGACACCTGGTGCCTTTGAGCGACCAGCTGAAGCAAATGGTCGAGCTCCACAAGGTGGCCGAACAGGCCATAAAGGGCCTCATAGTTCGGCTTTGGCCTGGAGAGGCTCTGCCTGGGAGCTACTTCGGGCTGGTGAGGCGGCTGGTGGATGCCTGTCCACGGCTTGAAGTAATCAAGCACTCCGTCTGCATCGAAGGTGCCCGTAGGGCGCTTGCCCATGCTAAAGTGCACTGGGGCAAGATGGATGCGGAGAAGCTGGTGAAGGACGGGCCGCCGCCGGGCAAGGAGCATCGCGTCCCGGAAGCGTATTATGAGGGCGTCCTGAAGGGTGCCCGCCTTATAGCGGATGAATGCTCCAAAGATGTAATTTTTGAGTAAACTCGCATTTGTGATCCTGTACGCTGAAAACTTGTTCATATGCGCTAAGCAACGCTTTTGAATTTAAAATATTACCTTTTGTGCGGCCGTTTATCAAATTTGAGAGATGGCGAGTCGTCGGCTTCTGCCCCCATGCCACGAGTGCTGGGGTGTTCGGGATAAACATGAGCGCTCTTTTTCCCATTCTTGGTCCTTCGAGGGAGGCGCTCAACACAACGAACAAGGCAATCGGACTATAATGCTTGAACACTCTCACTTAGCCATAGAATTCTATAATTTTAAATTTCGGCGAAGCCCCTAGTGTTCGGAAGACCGAGTTCGGGGCGCTATCCACGCCTAGGCCGGACAAAGCCGACTCCTCGCTCTAAGCGGCATAAGTCTTTAGGGACTCGAAAACCTCTCGAACAGCGACCAGCTCTCGCCTCATCATGACGGTCAGTTTTAGCTTTCTCTACTGAGGTGCTTAGCCCAGCTCAACTGGGGCACAATCGCAGTAGTTCTCCTAGTGCTACCTTAGCCGATATAACGGAACGTAAGGTACCAAAACATAGGAGCCGGGCAAACCCAACTATTGACCCAAGACATGATTCGGAGCCGATGCATATAATGCTATAAGTTCGGGGTGCCGCACTTGTGAAAGTGTTCGGACTTCTCGCACCGTATTATGGGGTACTTAAGCGCCTGACGTATTGGCCGTACCAAAGTGTACGGGTGCAACATGTCATTAATGAACATATATTCGTAAAAAAGAGTAATGCAATAATAGACGGAAGCTATGCATTGTTTATTTAAAAAAGCTGCGATCAAAGCAGAATGATACAAATTGTGCAATAAGCAAAAGATGGGACTATTTAACATGTCCTTTCCAGGGGCGAGTTGCGGAATGGTATGTGAAACAGGTATACTGCTTGTTATAGAGACCACCTTAGAGTTCCATAGTGCGGCATAGCTTTCTGCTTCCCTGGTTGTATCGTTTGTGCGGCAATTTTTACTACCAGACAAGCCTTCCGAATAATGGAGTCCTGAAAATAAGAGAACATTAAGAAATCGGCAGCCCCTAGTGCGGTTTAAGCCGCGTTTCGGGCGTGCTGTGATGGTGCCCCTCCCCCGGTGCCCATGGTATCTCCAGAGCGTAGTTATGTACGCGCAACACTGGTTTCGCAAGTTCGCGAGGGCTGGGGTTGGGGCCGCATTGCTACGCTTGCCCGGAACGTGCTAGGCGGTCTTGTTGTAGGTTACTCCAGGCACGCTTGACGGTGTCCAAACGTTTAATGGCCGGACTGGAGAATTGCCTTGAGAGGCTGTTTTGTACTTCCGCTGTGATACCTGCCATATGGTCCTCCGTTCAGAGAGAGCGTTCGGTGTTTCCATTAACCGTGATGACTCCTCGAGGGCCTGGCATCTTGAGCTTGAGGTATGCGTAGTGCGGTACCGCATTGAACTTAGCAAATGCGGTTCGCCTGAGCAGTGCGTGATAGCCACTGCGGAACGGGACTATGTCGAACATTAACTCCTCGCTTCGGAAATTATCTGGATATCCGAAGACTACTTCAAGTGTAACTGAGCCTGTACAGTTGGCCTCTACACCTGGTATGACGCCTTTAAAGGTCGTTTTAGTGGGTTTAATCCTCGAGGGATCGATGCCCATTTTCTGCACTGTATCCTGGTAAAGCAGGTTTAGGCTGCTGCCGCCATCCATAAGGACTCTAGTAAGGTGAAATCCGTCAATAATTGGGTCTAGAACCAATGCGGCGAATCCGCAATGACGGATGCTAGTGGGGTGGTCCCTTCGATCAAAAGTGATCGGGCAGGAAGACCATTGGTTGAACTTTGGGGCGACTGGCTCCATCACGTATACGTCCCTTAGCGCACGCTTCCACTCCCTCTTGGGGACGTGGGTTGCGTATATCATGTTCACCATCCGCACTTGTGGGGGAAAACCTCTCTGTCCACTGTTGTTCGGCGGCCGGGGCTCCTCCTCATCATCGCTATGCAGCCCCTTGTCTCTGCTTTCGGCACTTAACTTGCCTGCCTGCTTGAACACCCAACAATCCCTGTTGGTGTGATGGGCTGGTTTTTCGGGGGTGCCATGTATCCGGCATGAGCGGTCGAGTATTCGGTCCAAACTGGACGGGCCCGGAGTATTTCTTTTGAATGGCTTTTTCCACTGACCGGGTTTAGAGCCTCTGAATCCGGCATTAACTGTCGTATCCTCAGTATTATCGCCATTAATGCGGCGCTTTTGCTTGTTGCGACGCGACTGCACTGCTGTCCTTGGTATCCGAATTACCAGGGTTCTTAGTCATGTTATTGCTGCGAGCTAGCCAGCTGTCTTCTCCCGCGCAAAAGTGGGTCATAAGTGTGGTGAGGGCTGCCATTGATTTCGGCTTTTCCGTTCCTAGGTGCCGTGCAAGCCACTCGCCGCGGATGTTATGCTTGAAGACTGCTAGGGCCTCTGCGTCCGGACAGTCGACGATTTGATTTTTCTTGGTTAGGAACCATGTCCAGAATTGTCTGGCCGATTCCTCTGGCTACTGAATTATGTGGCTAAGGTCATCGGCGTCTAGTGGTCGCACATAAGTGCCCTGGAAATTGTCGAGGAATGCGGTTAACATGTCCTCCCAACAACCAATTGATTCTGCTGGCAAGCTGTTAAGCCAATGCTGAGCTGGTCCTTTAAGCTTGAGTGGGAGGTATTTGATGGCGTGTAGGTCATCACCGCGGGCCATGTGGATATGAAGGAGATAGTCCTCGATCCATACCGCAGGATCTGTTGTGCCATCGTATGATTCGATGTTCACGGGTTTGAAACCCTCGGGGATTTGATGATCCATTACTTCATCTGTGAAGCATAGTGGGTGTGCGGCGCCTCTGTACTGGGCTATATCACGACGCAGCTCAAACGAGCTTTGTCTATTGTGTTCGGCCTGGCCGGATTTACTGTATCCGGAGTGAAGATTACCGTCATGTGCCGTGGGGCGCCCACGCGATCCGTAGATCGATCTTGTTTGCCTTTCCTTGTCCTCCAATATATCTCGCAGGTCTAGGGCGTTTTCCCGTGCCTTGGTATTTTTTGAGCGGTGCCGGGGTGCGGCTTGAGTGGAGGGCCGAGAGGCCTCTCTGTCGCGGCCATGGGGTGGCCGGTCGGCCGCATCATGAGCTGGTGATGTAGGTTTAGGTGCTTCCTCCTCTAATCGGGGTAGCAACCTGCGCTTTGGGTAGCTCTTGGAGGGGCGTTCGAGTTCATACTCTTCGGACGCAAGGACTTCAGTCCATCTGTCGGCTAGCAAATCTTGATCAGCTCTAAGATTTTGCTGTTTTTTCTTGAGGCTGCTCGCCGTGGCTATAAGCCTGCATTTGAAACGCTCTTGTTCGACGGGATCCTACGGCACGACAAATTCGTCGTCGCCGAGGCTTGCCTCATCTTCGGAGGGAGGCATATAATTATCGTCCTCGACCTCTCTGTCTACCGCTCTCTCATGAGGGCTAGCTTCTCCATCCTCCTGTGCTGAATCTTGCTGGAGGTCGTTGTCTTCGGCACTGTCCGGGGTGTTATTATCTCCCGTGCCGGAATCACCGTTTTTGCTTTGGCGGGATTTAGAGCGGCGCAGCTGACGTCGGCGCTTAGGCTGCTTCTTGGAGGGGTCATCCTCCGCTATTCCATCGCCATTGCCTTCTTTTGGGGTGTCCACCATGTATATATCATACAATAAGGTGGCTTTCTAGTGCCCTATAGGCGCTGGTTCTTGATCGTCTCCTGCATCGGCGTCCATACCGTCGATGTCTTCGGAGTCGAAGTCGAGCATGTCGGTTAAATCATCGACAGTGGCTACGAAGTGGGTGGTGGGTGGGCTTTGAATTTCTTCATCATCCGCATCCCAACCTTGCTGACCATAGTCCGGCCAGGGCTCTCCTGATAAAGAGAGAGACTTTAGTGAATTTAGAATATCACCGAAGGGCGAGTGCTGAAAGATGTCCGCGGCAGTGAACTCCATGGGGCGCAGAGGGCTCGGAGTCTGGAGAGGAGTCCGGCTCCTTGGAGTCATGGGTTTCGCAGAGAATAGGGCTGGTGTTCGGCTCGATCACCGTAGAGATTGCAGCCCCCGAGGCGGTGTCCAACCACCCATCCTCGATTGGCACAGTTGGCTCCGAATTAAGGGTCGGAGCTGATGCGGGTGTGGCCTCCAGGGCACTGTTCGGCGGCAGAGCTAGATCATGCCCATCGTGACAGTGCGGCGCGCTCGGCTGCAGCTCGAATCCGTCGAAGATCAAGTCTCCGCGGAGGTCGTCCGTGTAGCTCAAACTTCCAAATCTGACCTGATGGCCACGGGCGTAGCTTTTGATCTGCTCCAGATGGCCAAGCGAATTGGCCCGCAGTGCAAAGCCGCCAAATACGAAGATCTATCCGGGGAGAAAAGTCTCACCCTGGATCACATCATCGTTGATGATCAGAGGATCCATCGGGCCTAAAAGTGACGACACAGAGGAACTCTCATTGAAAGCACCAATGTCGGTGTCAAAACCGGCGGATCTTGGGTAGGGGGTCCCGAACTGTGCGTCTAGGCGGATGGTAACAGGAGACAAGGGACACGATATTTTTACCCAGGTTCGGGCCCTCTCGATGGAGGTAAAGCCCTACTCCTGCTTGATTAATATTGATGATATAGGTAGTACAAGAGTAGATCTACCACGAGATCAAGGAGGCTAAACCCTAGAAGCTAGCCTATGGTATGATTGTTGTTCGTCCTACGGACTAAAACCCTCCTGTTTATATAGACACCGGAGAGGGCTAGGGTTACATAGAGTCGGTTACAATGGTAGGAGATCTACATAACTGTATCGCCAAGCTTGCCTTCCACGCCAAGGAAAGTCCCTTTTGGACACAGGACGAAGTCTTCAATCTTGTATCTTCATAGTCCAGGAGTCCGGCCAAAGGTATAGTCCGGCTATCCGGACACCCCCTAATCCAGGACTCCCTCAATTCTTCTCTTCTCTTCGGAAAATCGTCGTAGAGGTTGACGGACGGGCTTGGCGTCCTTGCGGACGTGAAGTTTGTGCTCGGCATACTTCCTCGGGATACTCGGCATGTCCTTGGGGGTCCATGCGAAGATATCCCGATTCTCATGGAGGAAGTCGACGAGCTCGCCTTCCTATTTGCTGTCGAGGCGGGCGCCTACAACAACGTACTTGCTGCATCTGGGGTCTTCTGGGTTGAGCTTCACTTTCTTGACGTCCTTGGAGGGCTTGAAGGCGGCCTCGTCGGCCGGGTCCGAGGTCGGGATCGACGCGGCGGAGGCCTTGCCTACCAGGGCGACGATCCGGTCGAGCTGGTGCCGCTCCTCTCAATGACCAGCGACTCGGCCAACTTGGCGCCATCTCGGGCGCACTCCAGGGTCTTGCGGTAATCACCGGTGATGGTGATGAGGCCCTTGGGACCCGAAATCTTCATCTTCAGGTACGCGTAGTGGGGAACCGCCATGAATTTGGCGAGCGCGGTCCGACCCAGCAATGTGTGATACGTGCTGGACAGGTCCACCACTTCGAACCAGATCGGTTCACGTCGGAAGTGGCTGCTATCACCGAACAGGACGTCTAGCCGGACCCGACCAGTGGGGGAGCAGGAGAGGCCAGGAACGATGCCGTGAAAGATCGTCCGGGTCGGCTCCAGGTCCTCGGCCTTGAGGCCGAGCTTGATCATCGTGTCGCGGTAGAGGATGTTGATGCTGCTTCCACCATCGATGAGGACTCAGGAGAACTTGCATGTGCGCCGCGCGATGATGGTGGGGTTGAGGACGAGGGCGTAACCACCCGGACTTTGCATGACTGTCGGGTGATCCTCCCGGGTCCAGGTGATCGGGCGATCCGACCAATGCATGAACTCTAGCTTGGCTGGGACGACGGTGTTCATCTCCTGGAAAAGGAGGCGCTCGCTGCGCTTGTCATCGCCGAGGCTGGTGAAGACGACGTAGGCCGCATTCTAGTCCGGGTTGGCGTCATCGCGCATCGCGCCGCCAGCTGGAGGCGGCAGTGGAGGAGGTGGCTGCTGTCTAGCGCCCAGAGCCTGAGACAGAGGGGGTGGGACATCACCCCTCATGATGCGCTTGGTAATGGCGCACTGCCGAAGCGTGTGCATGGAGGGTCTTGCACCGCTGTGGTGCTTGGAGGGGGCGTCGAGCATCTGCTCGAAGCTCATGGCGGGTTGCCATGCCGTCTTGCTGGTTTGCCGTCGCTTCGCCGCTAGGTCCGCTGCGGGCTCGGTGGCTGCGACAAGCCGGTTGTCGTGACGTGGCGCCGACTGGTCGGCCTTGCGCTTGTTGTTCTGGTGATGCTGCTGTCGGCTACTTTCGCTGGCTGCTTTCGGAGGGGGAACCGGCTTCGCCTTGCCGGCTTCATCCAGCGCCACCTGGATCTTCATGGCGGAGTCGGCGTTGGCGTACTTGTCCGCCGTCACCATGAGCACGGCCATGGTGGTCGGCTCGGAGCATAAGAGCTTGTGCTTGAGGAGGGTGCCATCTCAACACCCGTTGACAAAGTACTGGATCGCCTGGAATTCATGGACGCCCTCGCAGCTGTTCCGGAGCTCGGTCCAGCGTGCGAGGTACTCGCGACCGGTATCCGTAGGCCATTGCACGCACATGGCGAGCTGGCTAGGGCGGCCGGGTCGCTCTGTAGGTCCCCATGAAGTTGCGGATGAAGGCTTCCTCGAAGTCCACCCACACATTGACGCTGCCCGTCGGCAGGCTGTTCAACCATGTGCGGTCCGACCCTTGGAGCATGAGCGGTGCATAGCGCATGGCGAGACGACGATTGGCACCGGTGATGCCAATGGCTATGGTGTAATCTGTGAGCCAGTCTTCTGGCTTCACTGTCCCGTTGTACTTGGGGGTGTCGCAGGGGAGCTTGAATCCTTTGGGAAAAGGCTCCTCCTGGATGCGGGGTCCGAAGCACGTCGGCCCGATAGCGCCGCTCTCCTCTATCTCCAGGGAGTGGGCGAGCCGATCGAGGCGGTGGCGAGCGTTGGCGTCATTGATGGTGCACGGCCCGAGTCGACTTGCAGCCAGGCCACGGGGGGGCGGGTCGGTTGGAGCCGGACGCCAGCCGTGCTGGCCGGGTCCGCGCTGGATCTCTAGGACGGGCTCGTCGCCCAATCCATCGGCGGCTGTAGCGGCTGGGTCGTGCCGAGAACGCGTTCGGCCGGAGTGCGCCTCGCCTGGTGGCGAGGAAGCGGTGTGCAGAAGTTCTCCAGACCTACCAAGGCGGGCGGAGCCGGATCCCGTCGGCTTGGCGAGCTGGTTGAGGCGGTCCTGTTGGGCGTTGGCGGTGTGGAGGAGTTTGCACATCCGCCCGATGCGCTCTTTCAGCTCCTCACCCGCGAGCTGGTCCAGGCCAGCTGCAGCTGCCTGGGCAGCGCGTATGTTCTTCACTGGGGTCTCGTAGATGATTGGGATGACGCTGAGGGCCCGACCGATCGCTCCTCCCCGGGCACGCACATCGGCGACCCGGCTTGGGTCGGCCGCGGCGGGCGTGAATCTATAGGCGTTATTGCGCTCGAGTTGAGCGGCATCCAGGTGACGCTGAGTGGCGACGTGCGTCTCGGACAGGTCCAGCATATGCTGGCGGCTTTCCTCGAGCTAGGTTTGGGCCCCGGCGATGTTGGTGGCGTCGACGTCGGTGCTGATGGGGATGCGGAGGCTCCGCATTGCAGCGCGCAATGGATCGGACGGCTCGATCCGTTTCGCCGCGGCCCTGGTTTCGGCGTCCTTCCTCGTCTCGGCGAGGAGGAAATGCCGTCGCCGGTGGCGAAGACCTCCACATGAACCTCCACTGCCTGACGGGGACGCCGCAGCCGAGGGAGAGGGGAGAGTCGGAGTAGCTAAGCACCTCGCTGGGGTACTCGTTGGTCGCGAACGCATCGGAGATGCGCAGCGTGTCGAAGGAGGCGGCGAGCGCGCTGATGACGTCGTCCACTAGCGTGACGGACTCGTCGGTGTAGGAAAAGGGCCCCGTCTGAAGCATGCTCCCAGACAGCTCGTCGAGGTGCCCCACGGTGGGTGCCAACTGTCGTGGTGGGCGCACGGTAGATGCCAAGGGATGGCTAAAGAGAGGACAAGGCTCAAGGGCGCTGGTGGGCTCCAGAGGCGAGGTTGGCATGAGCGGGCGTGGGACGCCGGACATACCCAGGTTCGGGGCTCTTCGGAGAGATAATACCCCTAGTCCTGCCGAGTGTTGTTGGATGATCGATAGTACAATGTTGCTCCTAGAGCTGTATGGAAGAGGAAGGAAACTGGCCAAGGCTTAGGCAGTTCCCTCTCCTTGGGTGTTACTAACTTGGCGAGTGTGATGGAATGAGTTCTCTAGTGTGTCTATCTTTCTCCTCCCTCTCTCTGCATGAGGGCTCCTAGGGGGTTTTATAGGTCAACCCCCCAGGGGTACAATGGTAATGCTACAAGTTGGTGGGTCCATAGTGTCGGCGTCTGGGGACCTGGGCTGGGTCCCGCTGAGGGCTTGTGGTTCACCGGGTTCCCCTAGGTGCAGGCCCCACGTACCTAGGGGACTGTGCGCCATCTTGTCAATCATCAGGGCGTGGCCGAGTCGAGTCGTGTACAGTGCTCTCCGTCAAGTCGCTGCTCGTTGCTGTCAGCAGCGGGGGCGGGGGCACTGTAGCCACATCGGCCTTGGTCAACGGGTAGGTGAGGAGCACTGTTGCTACATACCCGCTGACCAGAGGCATGTGCATGGCACTGTCACCTCGGTCATCATTGATTGAAGCCTTGTCCCATCGCACGGCCTGGATGGGACGGGAGCTTACCCGTGGCTGGATTGCGTAGCACGCCACGGGTAGTGTTGTCTTGTTGAGGAAGCTTTGGTCGTGCCGGTTTCGGCTGTCTTGCACTAGTAGTTGAGGCCGAGTCCACGTGTCTTGCCGGGTCGGCTAGTCTGGCCGGCTTGCGGGGCTTGGCCGGGTCGAGCGACCCGGCCAAGCGCGTGCCGGTATTGAGGGGTAGTGCTGACCTGTTGTTTTTGAAGAAGATCTGGGTTTCGTTGCCTACCCGGGGTCCATCCCCCTGACAGCCTTTGTTTCTTGAAGAATAATCTCCACATTCCTTTGTGCGTAGTGCCGAAGAAGTGCTGAAGAGTTTGCGACCCCTCAGGATTGAACTCCCATAGGCAGAGAGGCCGTCGCTGGCACGGCAGGATCCGACGAACTAGGATTACTTGAACGACGTTGGCTATGTCAATGTCCTCTCAATGAAGCTTCAGATGCGACTCTCCATAGTTCACACATCATTCGTTGATCCCCAATCTAGCCCCTTGTTAATCCTCGAAGAAAGATGAGTGGGGGGGGGCTGGATCAAAACGCGGGCGCAGTTCCCCACTTGGAGCTGCGGGGCTCAGTAATATAGAACCACCCTTTCTACCACAGATCAGAAGATTTTGCGAAGGATCCTTTCAGCCAAACGGGGCTAGCAAGCTTACTCACTGCAGCGCCGCCGCACTCGGCATGTTCCCCCTCTACCACTTGCGGCTACACATCGAAGGTCTTGAGCCACAAGACGAAGTGCGGAGTAGTTCGGAGGAAGGCTTCGCACATGACGATAAACACCGAGATAAGAAGAATAGAGTCCGAGGCCAGATCGTGAAAATCTAGCCCGTAATAGAACATGAGCCCTCGGACAAAGGGGTTAAGTGCAAATCCTAACCCGTGGAGGAAGTGGGACATGAACACGACCCTCTCGCCGGATCTAGGGGTGGGAATAACCTGCCCCTCGGTAGGAAGCGAGTGATGGATTTCTGCGGTCAGGTACCTCACTGCCCGAAGCTTTGCGATATCTTCCTCGGTGATAGAAGAAGCTACCCATCAGCCTTGACAGCTGGATCCGGACATGATTGGGGCTTGTGGCGACCGAAACCCGGGTGTTGGAACTCGGGGTTGCAGGGGTCGAGAAAGAGGCAAGCGTGGAAGAAAAAGACGGGTCTATACCACTATATAAAGGCTGCAGATGTCAAACGACTCCCCTTGGGCCTCAAAAACTTGCTTGTTTCAAAGGATTTGTACCCAAGCGACGGTTGGGTTACCCACATCCGAGTTGACAGGAATCCCTTAAAAAAGGAGGCACGATCTCCTCTTGGATAAGACGCGCCAATAAAGCCATGTCTTGGGACGTGGGGCGATGGGCCGGCTAAAACGGTTCGCAAGTAGTGGGCGGGCAGGCGCAGTGTCATATTACCAAAAAGTGGTCGATGGGTTGAACTCGTAAAATATTATGTCCTCTGCGGTTATGTATACCAGACCGGATACAATCATCACATCTGAAGATCAACTAGGAGTTTGGAAAGGGGAGCCCGCCTTGCAATGCCGAAGACAACACTCCAGAAGGTGCCGAAGACAATGAAGACCCCGTTGATACAGTTAATGAACAAGATGAACGGGAGGGTGGGCAGGTTATCCCCGGTAAATAGGCCACGCATGAATATTCGAAGGACGATAACTACCTTCCGCTTTCCGAGGACGAGGTGAGCCTCGGCACCAAGGATTTCATCGTTCCTGAGGTCCCGAACTGTTCGTCTAGTGACTGCCCGCTTGATAGAAGGTCAGTGCTCGAAAGACATAATGTTCGAGTGAGGTGTATGAGAATTGTACGGAACAATTTTATAGTTAATCTGTTTTGATATATTGCTCGAAAGTTTGTGTTCCTCCTATGCGGCCGTTTTAATATAATCTTAAAGTTTTCCAGTCATCGGCTTCAGCCCCCTCGTGGGAAGTACGGGGGTGTTCAAAAAAGCATTTGATCACTCTTGACCCAACGTCTCGGTCCGTGAAGGAGGTGTCAATGTGGCGAACCAGGCAACCAAACTATAGGGCGTTAACACTTTCACTTAGCCATAGGAGTTTTATGGTGGGTCTACAACATAGCCCCTGGTATGTATGCGGCTTATTGATATGATGCATGTACATATTTGAGCTAAAAGAGGTCCTTCGTGTGACACGGAGGAATCGCTAGAGATTCCGATAAGTCATCGACTAGTTGACCAGCTCTTGCCACATCATGACAGTTAGTTGTCGGCTTTCTTTATTGAGGTGCTGAGCCAGGTGAACCGGAAGCACAATCGTAGTAGTTCTCCCTTTACTACCCTAGCCGATAGAGCGGAACGTCGGATACCAAGCACAGGAGCCGGGCAACCCAACTATTGACCCAAGACATGATTCGGAGCTAATGCATAAAAGGCCAAACTCGCGACGCCGAAGTATGCTGCAAAAGCTGTTCGGACTTTGTTGGCAACTCAATTGTTCCCGCACCGAGCCCCTGGCATGTTTAAGCCGGGGTATATCTATGAAACAACCATAGGAGGTGTATTCAATTGCGGAAAGCGGTAGATAAATAATACTGGTAATGTGAACTAGGACCTGTGCGATATGCCAAAGATTACTGATATATAAAAAGGCCACGACCCCGGCTATTTGATATGCCCTGGGTCGAAGGCAGAGGAAAAAGGCATGTTTCAGGCTCAAAAAGAGTGTGGTGTACAAAAAGTTATTTTGGACCTCCTGTCGCACGTCTGCGCCACCTGTCCTCGGCAAGGGGGATCCTTGAAGGAAGTAGCCTCGTAGGTGAGTGTACGGATCCGAACACCGATAGAGTCAGTTTTAGATGCTTCTCCTTTGCGCCACCTATTTTTAAGAGGTAATGAAGAAAGCAAAAAGGAAAGTAGATAAAAAATGTTACCAGAGAGCTTACAGACTTGTCCGTATTATGCTTCCGCCAACGCCCATGGTATCTTAAGGGAGTAGTTATGTATGCTCAGTATAGTTTTAACGGGTACATGAGATGGGCAACGGAAGCTGAAATGCTATTTCTGCTCTGGAATTGATCGATCTTCGAGGGGAAATTGCTTCTGACCCTCGGCACTTGGCTGGTGAACCGCTCCATCATCCCTATTGCCTGGCGGCCCCCTTCCCTTATGTTCGGTGTTGAGCTTGCCGGCCTGCTTGAGGACCCAACCGTTTCTGTTGGTATGATTAGCTGGTTTATTAGGGTGGCCGTGAATCTGGTAGGGTTGCTCCAGTATCCTGTCTAGGTTGGATGGTCTGTCTCTGTTCGCCTTGAACGGCTTTTTCGTTGAGCAGTCTTAGGATTGCTAAATCCGGCATTGACCGCTGTGTCGCGTGATCTTTCATTATCATTGCGACTGTTGTATTTACTTTGTTGTGGTTTGTCTTTGGCGTCTCGGATTTCGGAAGTGCCGAGTCGCTGGCGCTATTGCGTCTACGAGTGAACCAGCTGTCTTCTCCCATGCAAAAGCGGGTAATTAGAGAGGTAAGGGCTGTCATGGATCTAGTCTTTCTTGACCGAGGTGGCGTGCAAGCCATTCATCCCGGACGCTGTGTTTAAAGGCCATAAGGGCTTCTGCATCCAGACAGTCGACGATTTGGTTCTTTTTAACTAAGAACCTAGTCCAGAGCTGCTTGGCTGACTCTCCGGGCTGCTGGACAATGTGACTTAAGTCATCGACGTCTGGTGGTCGGACATATGTTCCTTGGAAGGTTTCGCGAAAGGCGTCCTCCAAATCTTCCTAGCTGCCAATAGAATTTTTGTAAAGACTGTTTAACCAGTACTGAGCTGGTCCTTTGAGCTTTAGTGGTAGGTATTTGACGGCATGAAGGTCGTCCCCATGGGCCATGTTGATATGGAGGAGGAATTCTTTGATCCATACCGTGGGATCCGTTGTTCCATCGTATGATTCAATATTCATAGGTTTCAACCTGTATGGGAATTGATGTTCCATTACTTCGTTTGTGAAGCAAAGAGGGTGCACTGCACCTCTATGTTGGGCCACACTGCCACGAACCTCCGATGGAGTCCATTTACGGTTTTCGGCCTGGGCGTGGCTAGGTTTGTCATGTCCGAATAGGTGGCCGTCGTCGCGTGTCGAGGTATGTCCTCGCGATCCGTAGGTTGCTCTTGGGTATCCTGTTCTGCTACCCGTGTCCTGGTGATGGTCGTGTGCACAACCCCGAGCTGTTTTCTTCTTGCCTTTACGGTGAGGTGGGGCAGTCTGGTGTTCGGCTTGTGTTGCTGCTTTACCCAGACCAAGTTGTGGTTGACCTGACGTTCTGTGCGATAATGGCACGGGCTCGAGCGCCCTGTCGTCGCCCCGGGGTAGCAATATACTCTTCGAGTAGCTTTTGGCTGGGACACTAAGGTCGTATTCTTCGGCGGCTAGGACTTTGGTCCATCTACCATTGAGCCGATCTTGGTTGGCTTGAAGTTGCTGCTGCTTCTTTTTCAGGCTCCTTGCAATGGCTATTAGTTGGCGCATGAAGCGCTCCTGCTCAAGAGGTTCCTCAGGCATGATAAAGTCCTCGGTGCCGAGGCTCACCTCATCCTCAGAGAGTGGAAGGTAATTGTTGTCCTCTGAATCTTCATACTTGGCCCGCTTACCAGGGCTAACCTGCCTATCTTCCCGTTCATCTTGGTCATTAGCTATATCTATGGGGTCTTCGCTGTCTTCGACATCGTCGTCCATACCGTCAATATTCTCAGAGTCACAATCAAGTGTATTGGTCGAATCCTCGATCGTGGCTATGAAGTGGGTGGCGGGTGGGAAGCAAAATTCTCCACCGTCAGCCCCTAGTTCGAGCCGGATATAGTTCGGCTATGAGTCCTTTGTCAAGGACAGGTTCTTTAACGAGTTTAGCACATCGCCCAAAGGCGAGTGCTGGAAGATGTCCGCGCCATTGAATTCGAAGATCGATAAACGATCAAGCTCGGCGTCCGCATGTTCACGTGGTTCGGAACTTACGGCCGGAGAAGAGTCCGGAGTTCCGGTGACCAAGACATCATGAGAGGTTGAGTCTATGTGCAGCTCCAATGCCGTGGAATCTATGGCCTCCGTAGTGGGATCAATCCTCCCGTCCTTGGATGGCGCGGCTTGCTCCGGATCTAGGACAAGAGCGGTTATAGGAGCAATCTCCTGGATGCAGCCAGATGACAGATTTAGGTCATGATCATCTGGGTGACCGGGAGCGGCTGCCGCGGTCTTGAATTCAGTGAAGATCAAGTCTCCACGGATGTCCGCAACATAATTCAAGCTCCAGAATCTGACATGATGGCCAGGGGTGTAGCTTTCGATCTACTCCAGATGGCCAAATGAGTTGGCCCGCAGTGCAAAGCCGCCGAAGACGAAGATTTGTCGGGGGAGGAAGGTTTCTCCTTGGACAGCATCAATATTGACGATCGAAGGGGCCATCAAACCTTTTAGCGACAGCACAGAGGAACTCTCAATGAAAGCACCAATGTCTGTGTCAAAATCGGTGGATCTCGGGTAGGGGGTCCCGAACAGTGCGTCTAAGGTCGATGGTAACAGGAGACAAGGGACATGATATTTACCCAGGTCTGGGCCCTCTCTATGAAGGTAATACCCTACGTCCTACTTGATTGATATTAATGAGTATGAGTATTACAAGAGTTGATGTACCTCTAGATCATAATGGCTAAACCCTAGAGGTCTAGCTTGGATGGCTATGATGATGAGTGTCCTATCCGGACTAAGTCCTCCGGTTTATATAGACACTGGGAGGATCTAGGGTTACACAAGGTCGGTTACAAACAAGGGAATCTACATACCCGCTCGTCAAACTTGCCTTCCACGCCAAGGAGAGTCCCATCCGGACTCGGGTGCAGTCTTCGGTCTTCGTATCTTCACAGCCCATCAGTTTGGCCCATGGCTAATAGGCCGGACGCCCGAGGACCCCTAAGTCCAGGACTCCTCAGCCACTCACTAGTAGAAAAGGGGGCTTTGGTCCAGGCCGGGTAAGCCCATTAGTCCCGGTTCAGTCCAGAACCGGGACCAATGGGTGCATTTATCCCGGTTCGTGCGGCTAAGGGATTAGTCCCAGTTCACCTAGGCCCTTTAGTCCCGGTTCGTGCCACGAACTGGGACTAAAGGGTGCGATGCCCATTAGTCCCGGTTGGTGGCACCAACCGGTACTAAAGGTTAGACCTTTAGTCCCGGTTCGTGCCACGAACTGGGACTAAAGGGTGCGATGCCCATTAGTCCCGGTTGGTGGCACCAATCGGTACTAAAGGTTAGACCTTTAGTCCCGGTTGGTGCCACCAACCGGGACTAATGGGCTTTCAGGCATTAGTACCGGTTCATGACACGAACCGGTACTAAAGGTCCCATTTTCAAACTCTCCCCCCCCCCCTGGACCGCCTTTTCAGTTTTAGAAAAAACAAAAGAAAATGATGGAAATGTCAAAAAAATAAAATAAAATAAGTTTCCCATGTGATAGGTGGTCTAGTTGTTGGGAAAGTTTACAAATATGAATTTTGACTTTATTTACAAAATCTCTCTGGAATTTGTAAAATGGGCATAACTTTTGCATACGAACTCGGATTAAATAGTTTTTTATATGAAAAATCATCTACTCAAAAAGTTACATCCGATGGAGACGGCCTTTGGCCTTTTTGTAAATCTGTAGAATCCTCAAATTCCAAAAGGAAAAAAAGTTATGCTCAAATTTCAGTTTTTTTAAATTTTCATTAAATCTGGTCAAACTACTTATTCAAGAAGTATTAGTGTTACTAAATAATTATTCAAGAATATTAGTGTTATTAAATAATTATTTCAGTTTTTTGAATTTTGGTCAAATCTGGTCAAACTATGGTCAAATTGTGGTCAAACAATGGTCAAACTACTTATTCAAGAAATATTAGTGTTACTAAAAAGTTATTGTTTTTTAGAACAATAGTTTCAAACTCAAACAGTGAAATGTGTGACTTCATGCTCAAGCTAAACTCCTGAGGGTTAATAGGATTGACATCTTACTATTGTCAGGAAAACAACGAGTGCACACTTGGAAACGAGGGAGAATAGGATCCGGAAGTTAAGCGTGCTCAGGCTGGGGGAGTGGGAGGATGGGTGACCGTCCGGGAAGTTAGATGATTTGGAATGATGAGGGGTGATTAGAGATTAAATTGAGCAGTGATGAGGGGTGATTAGAGATTAGAGATTAAAATAATTCAGAAATTTGAAAACAAAAAAAATCAAAAAAAATTCAAAAAAAATCAGAAAATTTCCTTTAGTACCGGTTGGTGTTACCAACCGGGACTAAAGGTGGACCGGCCACGTGGAGGGCCTTTAGTCCCGGTTCTGGTTTGAACCGGGACTAAAGGGTCAGGGCATTAGTACCGACCCTTTAGTCCCGGTTCAGGAACCGGGACTAAAGGCCCTTACGAACCGGGACAACAGGCCCTTTTTCTACCAGTGACTCCTTGAAACGTGAAGCGGGAGGCCAAAAAACGGTTCAAAATAATAATAGGGCCAGATGTAACATCTCACCGAAAAAGCTATCAGTGGACATGACTTATTTTGTTTATGTATTTTGCCTCTGTGGTTGGGGGTTGTAACTATTATACAGAGCCAATTATACAGAGCCGGATTCAATTCTCTTGTTCAGAAGACTGCTTTGGTGTATTCAGAGGAGGAACCGCCTTGCAATGCCGAAGACGATCTGCGCGCCGGACACATCGTCATTGAAGCCTGGTTCAGGGGCTACTGAGGGAGTCTTGGATTATGGGGTCCCCGAGCATCTGGGCTATGTGACATGGGCCAGACTAATGGACCATGAAGCTACAAGATAGAAAGACTTCCCCCGTTTCCGAATGGGACTATCCTTTGCATGTATGCTAAGCTTGGCGTCCAGATGTGTAGTTTCCTTTCTCTTTAAACCGACTCTGTACAACCCTAGGCCCCTCCGGTGTCTATATACACCGGAGGGTTTAGTCCGTACAGATCATCATAATCATATAGGGTAGACATCTATGGTTTAGCCATTACGATCTTGAGGTAGATCGACTCTTCTAACCCCTATACTCTTCAAATACAATCAAGCAGGACGTACGGTTTTACCTTCGTCAAGAGGGCCAGAACCTAGGCAAACATCGTGTCACCCTTACCTCCTGTTTCCTTCAATCCTCAAATGTACAGTTCGGGACTTGTCAGGTGGTAGGTGCGACATATGCCAATGGGTGGCTTATCATTGTGGGAGCCAGTAAGACGTCGACGGTGCATGGAAACGGGATGAGGTGAAGACATGCACGCCGGCGAATCTTACCCAGCTTCGGGGCTCTCCGTGGAGATAACACCCCTATTGCTGCTCTGCGGGGTCTCTGCATGATCACTAGATGAACAAGTAGCTACACGATGCTCCTTGAGCTATTTGGCGAGAGGAGGAAGAAGGGCACGGCTCGCTCTCTTCTCCTCCCTATGTGGTGTCTAAAACTAGCAGGGATCAACCCTTTGCATGGGTGCCCTGGGGGGTTTATATAGGCCTACCCCCCGGGGGTACAATGGTAATCTAGCTGGGCGTGGGGCCCAGCCGTCTGTGTCTATGCTCGCCGGCTTCTGCGCCGGCTGCAGGGGCCCGCCGGCTGCCGGCTCCTTGGTCGACAGGCAGGCCCCACTGTCCAGGGCCTTGTCGGTGGCTGGTTACTGTTGCCTCGACCTGGTGACGAGGGCTTCGCTGGGGTGAGCGTGGCTACAGCGCCGCCGCCCGGCGGGCAATCGCTGTAGCCTCACCACGTCTTGTCTCCTTAATGGGGCGTCTCCTTCGAGGGAGGTGGCAGGCCGGCTGTGGGGAGCCGGCTCTGTCTTGGGCCGACTGGGGGAGGCCGGGCCGCCTTTGGGTGTCTCTGCCCGAAGGGGCCCACCGCCCGTGGGCCGCGCTGGCAGCCCGTCGTGGATGACATCAGGGTCAACATGGCAACAGTGCCGCGCAGGACGGGTCATGGCCACCCGTATGGCGCACTGTGCCAGGCGTGCTCCGGGATTCGGGGGTGGCAGGCTTTACTGTAGCCACGCCCCGTAACATCGCCGTTACATGGATGCAGACTTCGAGGGTACGATCTTGACCGCTTTGTGGGAGCCGGCTTCTTGGAGTCGGCCTTCTAGCGGCCGGCTTCTTGGAGCCGGCCCTCCCACGATTTTCTCCATGAGGGCTAAAGTCGGGCCGCCCTCCGATAGTCGGCCTGGGAGACAGCCGACATGGGGAAGGCGGCCCCACGTCTTGGATTCTTGAGGGCCGAATTGGCTCGTAATTTTTTCAGACGGGCCAGGGGGAGCCGGCTAGGCTACCCGTGGTCATTTACTCCGACAGTAGTCCCAGAAGCTGATCGAGCTTCGAGGCTGAGAAAGGGACGAGAAGCTTGGTCAGCTTCCTATCCTGAGGGGCCGGCTTTGCTTGTCCGCGCCGTCTTCGGAAAGCTCCGTTTCTCGTAGGCGGGAACGCGGGTCATCCTGTGAGCTGACCGCGCGCCATCCACGGGCCACGTGGCAAGGAAATCCTGCCAACGCACGCGCGCGACGGGATGCCGCCGCAGGCCCGGGCCTGCCACTCCTAGGCCTCGGCCCGAGCGCGGATCTTCTGCGGCCCACACGGACCGCTCGCCTTCCCGCGGCGGTTTTATTACGCCATCAGGGCGCAATAATCGCGGGACGTGGGGGAGTGGGCGCAGTTGATCCCACGTTCCCCCACGCCGTGCCTCCTCGGCTCCGCCGTGCGGGTCTATAAGTAAGGGGAGGAGGGGGAGCGGCAGAGGCTCACACGTTCTCCCTCGCTCCACCCATTCTCGCCTTCCTTCTTCTTCTTCCCTTCGCCACTGCAGCAACTCATTGCCGCACCGTTCCGCCGTCGAACCTCTCAGTTCCTTTGGTCCCGCCGTAGCGGAGTCATGCGCGTCTCCGCCGTTGCATCATCTTGCTCCTTGCTGCGTCGCCCCCATGGCGTTGTCGAGCTCGTGGGATGGCTCCAACGTCCACGAGGACCACGTCGAGTTCCTCCGCCGGACGCGGCGCCTGCCGGGCGAGAACTTCGTGCGGGTTCGTCAAGCGCCGGCGAGGGAAATTTCGCCGGCACCGGAGGAGGGCGAGCGGGTGATCTTCCGCTCGCACTGCCTGTGCGGCTTCGGCCTCCCGGCGAGCGGATTCCTTCGAGCTTTCCTTGAATTCTACCACCTCCAGCCGCATCACCTCACGCCCAACGCGGTGATGCTGCTGTCAGCTTTTGTCACCCTGTGCGAGGGCTTTCTTGGGGTTCTCCCCACTCTCGAGCTCTGGGGGGATTCTTCTAGAGCAAGCTCGGCACCGTCGTCGCGGGCGTGCCCGCCCCCTACGGAGCCTTCATTGCCATGAGGCGGACGGGCGAGAACAATCTGTTCCCGCCCATCCCGCTGATCCAGTCGGTGAAGCTCTGGTAGAAGTCCTACTTTTACGTGAAGAATGTCGCCCAGCAAGGCGACTACATCAACCTGCCAGCTTACGTAGCTGGCCTGCCGGCTGGGAGGCAACCTTTGTGGAGCTACCGGGCCAGGTCGTTGTCCCAGGCCGGGAACGCAGCCGTCTCCCGGCTCCGGGTGATGATCCAGTGGGAGGGCCTGACCGGAGCCGACTTGGTGGCCGCCTTCGTGGAGCGCCGAGTACTTCCGCTCCAAGGCCGGCCTCACATGATTTGCCAGATGAGCGGCCGCTTCGACCCGTGCCGGCTAAGCACCAGGGAGATGCCTCATGTAGAGGTGTCTTACATGGTGAACTACATCTCCAACTGCAAGCTCGCCGAGGATTGGCGATACGGCAAGGGGCCGTATTCTCGCGCCAACCCTCCGCCTGCTGTAAGTTTTTCTTCTTTTCTTCCTTTTTGTAGCCGGCCTCATGATGGCCGACCTCTGACCAGTTGGTTTGCCCTTAGCAGAACCCTCTTCTTCCGCCGACGGCCGGGGACGCAGGGGTAGAGCGCCAGCTCCTCCCCGACCGCACGGTGGACGACGCCGATGATCCGGACCTGGGAGCGGCCGCCATGGAAGATGCCATCATGGGGGAAGGCGAAGAGGTAAGAGGCGCGGGGCTCGGGGCCGGCTTCGAGGACTGGCCGGACGACGACGAGGTCGAAGCCGCCCCGCACTGCCAGCCGGCGCTTGATCATCAAGGCGCGGGCCCGTCTGCCGCACCGGCTGCCCGTGGCGGCGCGCAGAAGAGTCGGGCCACGTCGACCTTCTTTGGCAACCAGCCGAAGAAATCCAAGGCTTCCACGGCGGCGACCAAGCGGGATGAGTTGGCCATGAAGGCGGCCCGGTTCCGCAAGGCGGTGAAGCAGCCGCAGGCGATCTCGGCGTAAGTCGTCAAACGTCTTGTACATATATAATTTTTTTGTTGTCCTCTTCGATTGAAGCTCTTCTAAACCTTTCTTTGCTCGCCGGGCAGGGCACCGCTTTCCCTTGAGCGAGGTCCTGGCGGCTCCGTAGTCGGGCTGACTGGAGGGTCCTCAGGCTCCCATCGCATGGATCCCCGCGCTGACCTTAGGAAGGCCACGGAGCGGAACGCACGGGAGGTGCGGGAGGAGCGAGAGGCGGCGGACCGAAGGACCGCCCAGGTGGCGAAGGAGCAGGCCGACGCGGCGGCCAAGGCCCGAGCGGGGGCGGCAGCCGCGGAGACGGAGGCGGAGGCCTCGCACAACCAGCCTCCGCTGCTCGTCGTTCCCCTCCACGCCGTGGCCCCCGACATCCCCGTGCCCTCGTCGGAGGAGGTCGACCAAGACCCGCCGGTGATGGAGAGGAGGGAGGACCATGTGGTCTTCGTGTAGGGGGCACCGCAGACGGCGCTGACTGGAGCGGGCCGAAGTGGCCAATCAGCCGCGGCGCCAGAGCAGCTGGCCGGGGGCGAGCCGGAGGCAGGGGCCGGCCTCGAGGTGCAGCCGACAATGCGTCGGCGCGCAGGGGGAGGCACCTCCGCGCCGAAGCCGCACCGAGCTGCGGGCGCCAGCCAGACGGCGGAGGCCCTGGAGGCGGCCAACGTTAGCACGTCCGAGTGAACTCCCAGCAGGGGGACGGGCGAGCTGAATGCGGCGGCTCAGGAGGTTCGGAACCGGCTTCAAGCCCAGGCCGCCTCGCTGCAGCGATACACCCAAGAGTTCCTCGCAACACGGGCCGTCATCTGGGTGAGCCTTCTAGCCTTGGTTATTTTGCTCTTTTGATTTCTTCCGTGGGGGCGCGTCAGCGCACCCACTTGGTGTAGTCCCCGAGTTCCGAGTCGGCTGCTGCGCAGGCGGCTTGGAACTTTACTAGGTCCTGACAAATATCTTATCCTCGCCTCCTGTCTAATCTTCCAGGAGTATCATAACCTCCGCGCTGCCGCCTTCAACTCCCAGGCTCAGGAGCTGGGACGGAGAACCGAGGACCTGACCAGCAGCCGGAGTGCGTGCTTTGTTTCGTTCATCTCCTGTGGGGGCGCGTCAGCGCACCCACTGGGTGTAGTCCCCGAGATTCGGGCCGACTGCTGAGCAGTCGGGTCGGATCTTCCTTGATGACTTCTTCCTTATTGATTTTTCCTTTGTCTTCATGCTTACAGGAGCCAATGCCGACTTGAGGGGGCAGCTCAGCGGGGCCCAGGCCGCCCTTCGCGCCAAGGAAGCCGAGTACAACGCCTTGGTCCTGGAGCTTGACCGTCTGGCCAAGAAGTTGGCCGACCAGGAGGAGAGCCACAAGGCGGCCCTAAAGAAGGCGCAAGACAGCGAGGACGCCCTGAAGGCCGAGTTCGAGACCGAAGCGGCGGGCTGGGCTGAGGCAAAGCAAGCGCTAAGCGAGGGCTTCGGTCGTATCGAGGATCTGATTGATGGTAAGCCGCCTTCTTCACTCCTTGCTTGCCCCTTGATCCCTGATTTGTGTTCTGACTTGTGCTGCTTTTTGTTCTCTGTGCAGACTACTTTCCCGGCTACTCCGTCTTCGCCACCCAAACCATCGAGGCCCACCGCAAGGCGCGCCGGCAGGCGGGAGCTGAAATCGTGCCGGACGCGAGGCAGACGCTTGAGGAGCAACTCTTGGCGGTCCAAGCCCGGCTGCAGCCGGCTCACCGTATGCTCCGCCGCCTCCAGCGCGCCGGGGCGCAGGTGTTGGCCGCCCTCTGGCCAGGCGAGACGATTCCCCGCACCCCGAGTCGAACTGCCGACTGGCTGGAGGTTGCGGTTGGCCGCTTCGAGGCCTGGAAGGTATCGGCAGCCCGGCTTGGAGCTGGGCGGGCGCTGGAGTTTGTTCGAGCCTGGTATCTGGGGCTGAGCCTGGACCAACTGCGCACCTGGCGGCTGGAGGAGGACGAGGAGATGGAGGAGGTGCGGCCGGCTATCGCTCAGCGTGCCTCGACCATCGCCGAGTGCACTAACATCAGCGTCTTCGCTCCTGAAATAAATGACGACGGTGTTGCCCAGCCGGAGGAGTGGTTCGGGCTGGACCCGGCAGCGGGTGAGGACTCGGCAGAGGAGATCGCCTCCAGCGATGAAGGCGAAGACGATGAAGGAGAGGAAGGCGAAGAAGTTGAGCCGGCCGGTGAAGCGGCCAACCAGCCTCAGCCTGATCGTGGTTCCAGCAACGAGGCGCATGCTAGCGCGCCCTCTGCGGGAGGCGGTGATCATGCCGAGGTTCGCCATCCGGCCACTCCTCCAGCCGGCACTGCCGTCTCCACCGACCTGCCCGACTCGCCAGTCACTCCCTTGGCTTAATCTGCCATCCTTGCTTTTCCTGCTTGTTACCCTTTAAACAATTTTTATTAAACTTGCGCAGTTCCACCCACTGGGGGTGTATTCGAACTATGTTGAATGCTGGCCTTTTGAAGGTCTTTTATGCAAATATGATTGTGTGCGTGTTTGGTTTCCATCCGCGTATGCTTTTTATCCTCAGGCTGTTTCCTTTGCTGCCTTCCCCTTTTGGGAAGGCAAGTACTCGAGCTTTCTTAGATTGAAGCGAGGTGAATGGAAGCCGGCCGGCCGGCTACTCTGGTAGTCGGTTGGTGGTGGGAGAAAAACCGGCTTTTGTTATATTAGTCCGTTAGTCCCTTGCCGTTTTTCGTGTGGGCGTCCTTTCCTGCCTTTAACTCTTGCCAGCCGGACATCCGGTTCTTTGAACTGCAACTTTTGGCGAGAGAAGGCTTGGGTGCCGGCACACTACTTGTCTGACCGTGGGTAGGACTTCTAATATAACTCCAGGCGGCCAGTCCCCGGGCCGACTAGTCGAACCCGGTGCCGGACGAAAAAAGTGAATGTAATGACAAGGTCATAAGCATAATATTCTTCATTTATAGATAAAAGATGGCAGTCCCCGAGCTCTCCTCGGGGGGCCTATTGTCTCGTACTTAGTACAAAAGTTAGCGTGATACATACTGCATTTCAACTGTAAAATCTTCGGAGGAGGTTGGCGTTCCATGGTCGTTCCGACTCCTTGCCGGAATCATCTCTCTTGCGTGCCTTTGGCTTCTACGCGTCGATCAGGTAGTAGGAGTCGTTGCCTAAAGCTCCGCTGATGATGAAGGGGCCCTCCCAAGGGGCCGAGAACTTGTGTTGGCCGGCTGTTCGCTGGATCAGCCGGAGCACAAGATCGCCCTCTTGTAAGGATCTTGGCTTGACCTTCCGGCTGTGGTAGCGGTGCAGGCTCTGCTGATAGATGGCGGACCGGCTGAGGGCTAACAGCCGGCCTTCTTCCAGCAGGTCGACGCTATCTTCTCGTGCTTCCTTGGCCTCCACCTCCGTGTACATGGTTACCCGAGGCGAGTTGGGATGACCGCCTCGGCACCATACACGAGGAAGAAAGGAGTGAAGCCGGTTGATTTGTTTGGGGTAGTGCGCAGACTCCGGAGGACGGCCGGCAGTTCATCGAGCCAACAGCCGGCCGAACACTCCAGTGGTACGACCAGTCGGGGCTTGATGCCGGCAAGGATGAGGCCGTTGGCTCGCTCGACCTGGCCGTTTGACTGCGGGTGGGCAACGGACGCTAAGTCCAACCGGATGCCCTGCGTCGCGCAGAAACATGCCAAGGCTCCCTTGGCGAAATTCGTGCCATTGTCGGTGATGATGCTGTGTGGCATGCCGTACCGATTTGTTATATCTGCGATAAATGTCACGGCAGTCGGCCCATTCAACTTCTTGATTGGCTTTGCCTCAATCCATTTGGTGAATTTGTCCACAACGACAAGCAGATGTGTCATGCCGCCGCGCGCCGTCTTGAATGGGCCCACCATGTCCAGTCCCCAAACGGCGAAGGGCCAAGTGAGGGGAATGGTCTTGAGTGCCGAAGCCGGCATGTGTTTCTTAGAGCTAAAGAGTTGGCACCCTTTGCAATGTTTAACTAACTTCTTGGCGTCATCCAAAGCAGTCGGCCAAAAGAAACCATGGCAGAAAGCTTTGGCGATGAGTGATCTTGAGGCCGTATGGTGGCCGCATTCTCCTTGGTGGATGTCTCTGAGGATTTCAATGCCCTTCTCTTGCTCGACGCATCGCTGGAGGACTCCAGTGACACTGCGCTTGACGAGCTCTCTGTTGACGATTGTGTATGCTCCAGCTCGGCGTTGGACTTGTCTTGCCTTTGTTTCGTCAGCCGGCAGGTCTTGGTTTATTAGGAAGTTGAGGATGGATTGAGCCCATGATGGAGCTGCGACTTCTTCTATTGCCAACACAGCTACTGCGACCAGGGCGGGCGGGCTGGGTGGTGAAATGCTGGAGTCGGCCGCCGCCTGTTGTGTTGGTGCAGTCTCCGGGCCGACTACCGCAGTCCCTGAGCCGGGTGTGGCAGTCCCAGGGTCGGGCGTAACTACGGAAGTCCCCGAGCCGCCTACTGATGTCCCCGGGCCGACTATCGAAGTCCCCGGGTCACCCGCTCGGTTCTACGAGCTGGACCCGGCTGCATCGGGGTCAGGCGGCACGAAGATGGAATCGGACTCTGGAGACGGCTTGATAGACGGCTTGAAGAGGCGTTGTAGAGAGACACCAGTTGGTATTGCTTGCCGAGTGGAGCCTATTCGAGCCAGGGCATCAGCTGGCTCGTTGTCGGCTCGCGGTACGTGGAGGAACTCACATCCTTCAAAATACCCACTGATCTGCTGAATGAGGAAGCGGTAGCTTGCCATATTTGCGTCCTTGGCATCCCAGACGCCGGATGATTGCTGGACCACTAAGTCCGAGTAGCCATAACATAGGATCCGGCGAATGCCGAGTTCTTTGGCAAGCTGGAGCCCATGTATGAGCGCCTCATACTCGGCCACGTTGTTGGAGGCGGCAAAGTGAATTTGCAGCGTGTATCTGAGCTTGTCGCCTTTGGGAGAGGTGAGGATGACACCGGCTCCCAAGCCAGTGCGCATCTTGGACCCATCGAAGTGCATGCGCCAATGAGTGGAGTCGGGAGCTGGCGGCAGGTACTGGGTCTCGGCCCAGTCGACGAGGAAGTCGGCCAATGCTTGGGACTTGATGGCGGTGCGAGGCTGGTAGAAGATCGTGTAGGGGGCCAGCTCGATGGCCCATTTCGCCACCTGGCCGGATGCATCCCTGCTGCCTATGATCTCGACCAGCGTGGCGATGCATACGACCGTGATGGGATGTTCTTGGAAATAGGGCTTCAGCTTCTTGGCGGCGAAGTACACGCCGTAGCACATCTTTTGGTAGTGCGGGTAGTTCTGCTGCGAGGTAGACAGCACCTCGCTCAAATAGTACACCGGCCTCTTGACCGGCTCGGCTCGGCCCTCTTCTGGGCGTTGGACTACGATGACAGTGCAGACCACTCGGCTGGTTGCGGCAATGTAGAGGAGCATGGGCTCTTTCTCAGTCGGTGCCGCCAGGACAAGCGGCATGGCCAGCATCTTCTTCAGCTCGTGAAAAGCTTGGTCGGCTTGGTCATTGCACTCGAAGTGAGTCGTCTTCTTCATGAGGCAGTAGAGGGGGAGAGCTTTCTCTCCGAGCTGGCTGATGAAGCGGTTCAGGGAGGCCAAGCATCCGGTGAATTTCTGGACATCTCGAAGTTTGGTGGGAATCGCCATTCTCTCAATGGCCTTGATCTTTACTGGGTTGCATTCGATGCCGCGTTCGGAGACCAGGAAGCCTAGGAACTGGCCGGCTGGCACTCCGAACACGCATTTCTCGGGGTTGAGCTTGATTTGGAATTGGTGCAGGTTCTCAAATGTTTCCTTGAGGTCTTCCAGCAAGGTGCCGCGCTTCTCCGTCTTCACCGCAATGTCGTCTACGTAGACGTGGGCATTTCTGCCGAGCTGCTTGAGGAGGCACTTCTGCATGTAACGCTGAAAAGTGGCACCGGCATTTCTTAAGCCGAATGTCATAGTCAGGTAGCAGAAGGCTCCGAATGGCGTGATGAAGGCGGTCTTCAGGCAGTCTGCCGGATCTAACTTTATCTGGTGGTATCCTGAGTAAGCATCCAAGAAACTCAACAGCTCGCATCCGGCCGTGGAGTCTATCACTTGATCAATCCTTGGCAGGGCAAAGGGATCTTTGGGGCAGGCTTTGTTGAGGCTCGTGTAGTCTACGCACATGCGCCACTTGTTGTTCTTCTTTAGCACGAGGACCGGGTTGGCGAGCCACTCTGGAAAGAAAACCTCCATAATGAAGCCGGCTGCCAGAAGCCGGGCTATCTCCTCTCCCACAATCCTACTTTTCTCCTCCGACAGTTGGTGGAGGGGTTGTTTGACTGGTTTTGCGTCTTCTCGGACGTGTAACTTGTGCTCGGCGAATTCCTTCGGAACACCCGGCATGTCCTTGTGGGACCATGCAAAGATGTCCCAATTCTCACGGAGGAAATCGGCGAGCTCGCCTTCCTATTTGCTGTTTAGGTTTGCCCCGATGACGGCAAACCTCTCTGGGTGCTCGGGGTCAAGAGGTATCTTCTTCGTCTCCTTGGCCGGCTGGAAAGATCCTTGGGCATCATACTCCTTGGGATCGGGGGACAAGGCCGACTGTTTGCCGGCCATGGCCACGACCCGGTCCAACATCCTCTTTTCTTCGGCAATCACAAGGGACTCGGCCAGCCGGCTGCTGGCTGCTACGAACTCGGAGGACTTCTTGTAATCGCCGGCTATGGTGATGACGCCCTTGGTGCTAGGCATCTTCATCTTGAGGTAAGCATAGTGGGGAACTGCCATGAAACTGGCCAAGGCAGGTCGGCCAAGCAATGCATGGTAGGGGCTCTCCAGGTCCACCACTTCAAACCAGATCGCTTCTCGGCGGAAATGCTCCTTGTCCCCAAAGAGTACATCAATCTTGATCTTGCCAATGGGGGCGCAGGACAGGCCGGGTACAATGCCATGGAACACAGTCCGAGTAGGCATGAGTTGCTTCGTCTTGACGTTCAGCTTCTCCAGGGTGTCACGGTATAGGATGTTGATGCTGCTCCCGCCGTCCATCAGCATGCGGGAGAAACGGGCGGCGCGTCTATCCATTGCAAGGGTGGCATCCAAAACCAACGCATAAGAGCCGGGAGATGGCATCACCTCTGGGTGGTCGGCACGGCTCCAGCTGATAGGTTTTTCTGACCAGTGCATGTGCTCGGCGGGGTTGGCAGCGACCATGCTGACTTCCTGGTGCTCTCGGCGTTTGCTGCGCCGATCTTCGGGCTGGCTTGTAAAGATGACATAGGTGGCATGCTCATCGGGGAACTCATCGTGGACGGCTCCAACTGCAGGCCGAGCGGTCGGCGGCTACGGAGCCGGAGGCGGCGGACCGGCAGGCGGAGGCGGCGCGAGCCCTTCGCCTTTGGAGATTCGGGTGAGCCAGTGGCACTTCCGGGTCGTGTGGTTGGACGGCTTCGCGCCGCTGTGGAACTTGCATGGGGCGTCGAGAGTTTGCTCGTAGGAGAAGGCCGGTTGCCGAGCCGGCTTGCCGCCCTTGGGTTTCTTCAGCGTGGGCCGCCCTTCGGGCCGCTCGTCTTCGACTGTGGCCACCTGCCGACTGGCGGAAGGGGGCACGGGGCCCTTGCGCTTGTGGTCGTTCTGGTGTGGGCGTCGGCCGGAGTCCCCAACCGGCGTCTTGGGCGTCGGGTTGAGTACCTTCCCGGACGTGTCTACCCGGAGTTCGGTCTTCATTGAGGAGTCGGCGGTGGCGTACTTGTCCACTATGACCAGAAGCTCATCGAGGGTAGTCGGCTCGTCACAGAGGAGCTTGTGCTTGAGGAGGGTGCCTTCTCGGCACCCGACAGTGAAGTATCTATGGCTGGCACCTCGTGCACCCCTTCGCAAGAGTTGCGGAGCTCGGCCCAACGCGTGAGGTAGTCGCGAGTGGACTCGGCGGGGCCTTGTACACACAAGGAGAGCTGTCTGGGCTTGGGAGCTCGCTTGTAGGTGCTGGTGAAGTTGCGGACGAAGGCTTCTTTGTAGTCTAGCCAGCTGTTGATGCTGTATGGCTTGAGGCTGTTGAGCCAGGTCCGCGCTGTGCCTTGCAGCATGAGGAGCACGTACTTCACGGAAACGCTCCTATTGCCGTTTGCTATGCTAACCGCCATGGAGTAGTCAATCAACCAATCTTCCGGCTTCACAGAGCCATTGTACTTGGGCGTGTCTCTTGGGAGCGAGAACCCTTTAGGGAAAAGCTCGTCGCGGATGCGGGGGCCGAAGCAAGGCGGGCCGACATCATATTCTTCTTCCAGCGCCAGGGATCGCGCTAGGCGGTCGATCCGATGGCGGGCGTCGTTCTCGCCGACTCCTTCGCGGCGACCTAGCGGGCCGCTGAGAGTCGGATGCGCAACAGGCGGTGGGGTGGGATACCTCTCCCCACGGGGCCGAGGCGGAGGCGGGTTGCCCCGCTACTCCACGGCCCGGGGGTGGCCTTCTGCGTCTCGCTCGATGGAGATTCGGGTTCGGCTTCGGCTGGCAGCCGGCTCTTTCTCGCGCCGCGCGCGGGTTTTACCCGTAGTCGGCGTCCGGGACGTCGCACCATGATCTCAGCGCGGGGGAGGGCTTTCTGCGCGGGCGTCGGCTTCGTGCCGCTGCGCGGCTGCATCGATTAGCTGCTGGATGCGCCGGGTCATGTGGGGGAGTTCTTCGGCCCCCAATCCATCTAGCTCCTCTAAGGCCGCCTGGGCGGCACGCAGATTCTTGAGTGGAGTGGTGTAGACTGGGCGGTCGACTCCTAGCGTGTTGGCAACGACAGCGCCGCGCTGTCTTGCAACGCCGGCCCGGCTGGGCCCGCCTGGGGGCAGCGTGCCAAAGGCGGTGCGGTGGGCTTCGCGTTGGTGGGCTTCAGTGAGGCGTCTCATGGAAGCTAACTTCCGGCCCTCCACGAGGAGGGCGAGGCGGCGAGCCTCCAGTGCTTCAGCGTCAGCATCGGCCGAGAGGGGGATGGATAAGTCGTTGACCTCCGCGTGCGGGGCGTCATGGGCGCTCTCACCAGAAGCGCCGCCGTGGCCGATGACCATCACCTCGGTGGTGACAGCGTCACAGCCATCGGCCCCGGGGAGCGGGTCGTTGTAAATCGTGACGTCGGTGGGGAAAGTGTCGAGCGAGGCCGTGTCGGAGTCGACAGGCATCGGATCGGTGGAGCCGACAGACTCCAAGTCCACAGCAGGCTCGCCGGAGACGTGGAGCTGGCCGAGGAGGTTGACAAGGTGGTTGGTGTTCGCGTCAGAGGTGAGCTCATCAGAGATGAGGGTCTTGTCAAGGAGATCGGCGAGGCCGCTCGCTGCGCAGACGTTGGTGACGCCTTGCAGCGCGTCGTGGCAAGCGCCATCGGGCATGCCGGGCTAGCTATGCTTGCTTGGGAGGAAGAGGGTTCCCGTCCAGAACAGGTCTCCGGAGGACGGCGCACCTGGCCCCATGGTGGGCGCCAAATGTCGGGTGGTAGGTGCGACATATGCCAATGGGTGGCTTATCATTGTGGGAGCCAGTAAGACGTCGCTGGTGCCTGGAAACGGGATGAGGCAAAGACATGCACGCCGGTGAATCTTATCCAGCTTCGGGGCTCTCCGTGGAGATAACACCCCTACTGCTGCTCTGTGGGGTCTCCGCATGATCACTAGATGAACAAGTAGCTACACGATGCTCCTTGAGCTGTTTAGAGAGAGGAGGAAGAAGGGCACGGCTCGCTCTCTTCTCCTCCCTATGTGGTGTCTAAAAGTAGCAGGGATCAACCCTTTGCATGGGTACCCTGGGGGGTTTATATAGGCCTACCCCCCGGGGGTACAATGGTAATCCGGCTGGGCGTGGGACCCAGCCGTCTGTGTCTACGCTCGCCGACTTCTGCGCTGGCTGCTGGGGTCCGCCGGCTGGTGGGTCCCGCTGGCTGCCGGCTCCTTGGTCGACAGGGAGGCCCCACTGTCCAGGGCCTTGTTGGTGGCTGGTTACTGTTGCCTCGACCTGGTGACGAGGACTTCGCTGGGGTGAGCATGGCTACAGCGCCGCCGCCCGGCGGGCGATCGCTCTAGCCTCACCGTGTCTTGTCTCCTTAATGGGGCGTCTCCTTCGAGGGAGGTGGTAGGCCGGCTGTGGGGAGCCGGCTCTGTCTTGGGCCGACTGGGGGAGGCCGGGCCGCCTTCGGGTGTCTCTTTGCCCGAAGGGGCCCACCGCCCGTGGGCCGTGTTGGCAGCCCGTCGTGGATGACATCAGGGTCAACATGGCAACAGTGCCACGCCGGACGGGTCATGGCCACCCGTATGGCGCACTGTGCCAGGCGTGCTCCGGGATTCGGGGGTGGCAGGCTTTACTATAGCCATGCCCCGTCACATCGATGTTACATGGATGCAGACTTTGAGGGTATGATCTTGACCGCTTTGTGGGAGCCGGCTTCTTGGAGTCGGCCTTCTCGCGGCCAACTTCTTGGAGCCGGCCCTCCCACGGCTTTCTCCATGAGGGCTAAAGTCGGGCCGCCCTCCGGTAGTCTGCCTGGGAGACAGCCGGCATGGGGAAGGCGGCCCCACGTCTTGGATTCTTGAGGGCCGGATCGGCTCGTAATTTTTTCAGAAGGACCAGGTGGAGCCAGCTAGGCTACCCGTGGTCATTCACTCCGACAGGACTCCCTACCCAAGATCGGCCGGTTTTGACACCAACAGCGGCCCAAAACCTTGGTAAAACTGCCCGTGTCCCCCCCACCAAACTAGAAAGGGGCTCTCAATCCCAAAGGTGATCGTGGTTTCCCGCGATAGATATAATAAAAACATTCATATAAAGTGCATTGAATACTATCAGAAGTTTGATTCCTTATGATTGTTTTGAGATATGAGGGTGATAATATTAGAGTAATGCTAGTGAGTAATTGTGAAATGGATAAATACTTGTGTTAAGGTTTTTAATTCCAGTAGCATGCACGTATGGTGAACTGTTATGTAACAAAGTTGGGGTATGAGGTATTTTTTGATTGTCTTCCTTATGAGTGGTGGTCGGGGACGCTCGATGGTCTTTTCCTACAAATCTATCCCCCTAGGAGCATGCGTGTAGTACTTTGTTTCGATTTCTAATAGATTTTTGCAATAACTATGTGAGTTCTTTAGGACTAGTGTTGAGTCCATGGATTATACACACTCTCACCATTCCACCATTGCTAGCCTCTCTAGTACCGCACAACTTTCGCCTGTACCATACACCCACCATATATCTTCCTCAAAACAGCCACCATACCTACGTATTATGGCATTTCCATAGCCATTCTGAGATATATTGCCATGCAACTGCCATGCAACTTTCCACCGTTCCGTTTACTATGACACGCTTCATCATTGTCATATTGCTTTGCATGATCATGTAGTTGACATAGTACTTGTGGCAAAGCGACCATTCATAATTTTTTTCATACATGTCACTCTTGAGTCATTACACATCCCAGTACAACGCCGGAGGCATTCATATAGAGTCATATTTTGTTCTAAGTATCGAGTTCTAATTCTTGAGTTGTAAGTAAATCAAAGCGTGATGATCTTCATTATTATAGCATTGTCCCATGTGAGAAAAAAAGGGAGGCCAAAGAAGCCAAACAAAAAGAAAAGAGAGAGAGAAAAAGAGAGAAGGGGCAATGTTACTATCTTTATCCACACTTGTGCTTCAAAGTAGCACCATGATCTTCATGATAGAGAGTCTCCTATGTTGTCACTTTCAAATTCCAATGATGGGCTTCCTCAAATTTTCTTCATGAGCAAGCAAGTTGGATGCACACCCACTTAGTTCTCTTTTGAGATTTCATAAACTTATAGCTCTAGTGCATCCGTTGCATGGAAATCCCTACTCACCCACATTGATATCTATTGATGGGCATCTCCATAGCCCGTTCATACGCCTAGTTGATGTGAGACTATCTCCCTCTTTTTTGACTTCTCCACAACTACCATATTATATTCCACCCATAGTGCTATGTCCATGGCTCATGCTCATGTATTGCGTGAGAATTGAAAAGGTTTGAGACCACCAAAAGTATGAAACCATTGCTTGGCTTGTCATCGGGGTTGTGCATGATTTGAATATTTTGTGTGATGAAGATGGAGCATAGCCAAACTATATGATTTTGTAGGGATAAACTTTCTTTGGCCATTTTATTTTGAGAAGACATAATTGCCTTGTTAGTATGCTTCAAGAATTATTTTTATGTCAATATTAAACTTTTGTTTCGAATCTTATGGATCTGAACATTCATGCCACAATAAATAAAAGTTACATGGATAAATATGTTAGGTAGCATTCCACATCAAAAATTCTATTTTTAGCATTTACCTACTCGAGGACGAGCAGGAATTAAGCTTGGGGATGATGATACGTATCCAACGTATCTATAATTTTTTATTGTTCCATGCTATTATATTATCTGTTTTGGATGTTTTATATGCATTAATATGCTATTTTTTTTGGGACTGACTTATTAACCTAGAGCCTAGTGCCACTTTTTGTTTTTTCCTTGTTTTTGAGCTTCGCAGAAAAGGAATACCAAACGGAATAAAACCTTTGCGATGATTTTTCTTGGACGAGAAGACACCTAGGAGACTAGGAGTGCCAGTCAGAAGAGCCACGAGGCAGCGACAAGGGTGGAGGGCGTGCCCAGGGGGTAGGGCACACCCCCTACACTACAAACAATACACTTCCGTGATGATACGTGTTTGTCACACTAGGTTATGTTTTCTGTCATGCATGTACATCCATGACGATTTTATGACAGAATCAAGATACTCATACCTGTGCTATCATATAAGTGTTCCATGACATAACCAAAATTATCATCACGGAAGTCTCCACTTCCATGACGATAAATCGTGCGTCATAGAAGTGCTTTCGTCAAGGGTGACCAACATGTGGCATCCACCGTAACGGGTCACTATTAGGCTATAGGGTCTGGTTTTGGATCCGATAACCCGTTAACAGCCCGGACCAATGAGGATTTTTGACGTGTAAAATTGCCATTGGCCGGAGGAAACACGTGTTGGCTCACCGTTGGGACAGATGTCATCCATTCATTGGATAGGAGGTGCCTATGATACATCGACACATGGCACGGCCCAACAGGAGGCCCATTCAGTGAAAAGGCCGGACCGTTTGACTTGGTCAAAAGGTAACGGGCCGGTCCATGGAAAGCCTGTTAACGGCCTGTTTGTATATAGCCCATTTCGGCCCGCTAACTCACGACCCGTTACGGCCTATCGAAATTAAGCCCAGTAGCTTCATCAGGGCCGTCCAATATGATTCTAGGCGTTGTAACTTCTGGCCCATGTATGGCCCGTGATGTCTTTCGACCCATATGAGGCCATTTGTAACTCTTGGATCATTAACGGCCCGTGGTGAATCTGGCCCACAATGAACAGTGTACCGCTTTATACTCATTAGTGGCCCATTATTCCATTGGGCCGTTTCCAACCCGTGTTATCTTTCAGCCGTCTCACAGCCCATTTGTTCTTGGGCTTATTTCCAGCATTTGGTTACTTACGACCCATTACTGGCCATTTCTGCTTGTGGGCCAAACTCAGCCCATGGTTACAATCGGCCCGTTTGCGGCCCGTTAATCCGTTGGGCCATTTTCATAGCGTCATCAAATATGGCCGATTAACAACGGCCCATTATGGTTGGCCCATGAACAGACGATTCCAAATCTAGCCCGTTTATGACCCATAATGCGGTATGTTATTGGCCCATGTTTGGCCGATCGATCGTACGGCCCGTAGATGGCCCATTGATGCTACGGCCCGTAGAAGGCCCATTGTTTATACAGCCCTTAGAAGGCCCATTGTTTCTATGGACCGTAGGAGGCCATGGTAACTACAGCAAATATGTAGCCCATATTTATTGTGACCTAGTTTTAAAAAATAGGTTACTGCGGCCACTAGCAAACCGCGGAAAAAGAACTGCACTGACTACAAGCAAACAAATAAACAAGACAACAAGGGAATAAATAAGCAAGCAACTTATGATAGGCTATCACAGCTATTACACATATTACATCCACTGGGAATCAAAGTTCGCCACCAGTGCAAATATAGGGAACAAAGCCGCATATCATATACACTGGTTATCAAAGTTGGCGACCAGTGCAAATAAACGTCGTAGCAAAACAAGTCCAAAATTGAAACCACTTCAGAAGAGCTCAAGAAACAATATCCTGGGTACCCATAATGCTGGCAAGATGCTTAGCAAGCTTATTAACTTTATCTTGTTTGGCGCTTATGTGGGGACCCTGACTCATAAGTCATGATCACTGAATGCACGTGTACAGTGATTCCAGAGATCAATGCTCACTGAACACACAGAAGCTGAATAACAAGAGTCTTACATCCATGCATATCGTCTTAGACAAATTATGACCATTAGGGTTATGTCTTACATAGATAAAGCCACAAGGGCTGAATACCAAATAAACTTAAGCAGCGGAAAACTTCGTCGATAAGTAGAACCCATACCATCTGCCTTAACCTTACATGCATTCTGACTGGGAAACGTCCTAGTTCGCTTGTTCGTCTCCAAAGAACTCTTCATCAAACTCATGTTCTTCCATGCCTGGCCAATTAGATAACCAGTGGCAAGCCAATGAGTACTTTGAATGTACTCGGAAGCAACCCATGTTTTGGCTCAAGATACAACAATGCATGACATTGGTAAATTTTTGCAGAAAGCTAATTTTGTTGCTTTATGACATGTTCAATAACTGGTAAATCATGCATCGTATGAATTCAAGTAACCATAGGGACTGGTTACAAATATCAACATAAAGGGAGTGAGCTCCAACCCAACTCATCCATGTCAAGTCCTTTGGCTTGACCCAAGTAGTTCTTCCCATACATTCTGGTTTGTAAACAAGTGGACGTAGCCCAAGAGTAGTTACCCAACTGTCCTTGACCGTGGACACGGCTATTCGAATAGTTTTACACTCCGCAGAGGTTGCACACTTTACCCACAAGATCCGTGGAACTTCCATGTCATCCACGACCCGCGGTACATCAAGTACCCGGGGTAAGCACCCGATCACTATCTTTCCCTAGACGACACTAACATAGAGTCCATTCGATTGGTAGCAACCCCTGTGCCCACCATTTCTCATCTTAAGAATTTGGAGCCACGCTCCCATATACATCTCATACCACAAGCGCGGGGTACCAACGGTGTATCCGGTGCCCTGTAAAAGCAGTCATGGCCGCCCTACCTGGCACGGCCCCGTCCCGAAGAGCGCAACAATGACTCTCCCGTCACTAGTAATGCGGGCTCCAAGCTAGTATCGGCCTAGGTAATCAATAATGCCCTTTACCATATAAGGGTAGAGTGGTTGCGCATGTAAGGTTGGAATAACGGTCACAACTTAAACCAATCCGGTTTGGAGAACAACACACACACACATACACTTGCCTCGGTACACCACTTCGTCATCAAGTGGCTACCCAACTCATCATCTCCCTCGGGCATAAGTGGCACCCGATGGGGTTTTCGAAAAGTCTTTTGGAAATACTTTGTCTCCATCACCATGCATATTCTCGTCCCTTTTTGTGTAGCAACTACTTTAGCATCCTATCTACTCCCACTAGCATAACCCTCATAGGAAGGTAGGGTCATGCATAATTCAAGTATCAACAAGGAAGTAACAAAGGCAACCCATCAAGGTCGTTATCACCTCATCATGATTCCGTTGCAACAACAATATGGTGCTATATGAAATGCATAGAAAAAGGGTTTCATAGACATGGTCAAAGGGCTGCTTGCCTGGTTCATCAGAGTCTTCAAATCTTCTGGTCCATCTCCGAGTATCTCGTCTACTTCGTCAACTAACATCGGAAACAATCATAGTAAGTAACACAACAAGGCAGAAAATAAAAGTGCTCTAAAAATATTAATTTGACTTTTCTAGGACTTCTCTGGTTATATGAAAAATAACCAGAGTGGTTTCATTGGGATTGGGTCAGTGGATATTCCTGAACATTTCAATATGATGGAATCAAGGGATTTGTGGATTTGCAAGAAGTGTACAGAAATATATTTTTGAAAAATGAGCAAAGGCACCCATTTAACAAACCATGGTTTTAGAAGTATCTAGGAGTTGGTTTCACTGGATTTGGAGTTCAAATGATTTTCCTATGAATTTACAAAGTTGACAAATATGAAGAAATGGCTCATTATTTTGTGTGGTACAAAAAGTATTAAGAAAAATGTTCATAAACTAATTTATGAACTTAGAAGTATCTACGAATTTGAATCATGGCATTTGGATCAATTTTGATCTCTCTGTGATTTTCTAAAGTTCATCACAGAAATAGGAAAATAGGGTTTTTCGAAATATGTGTGAAGAAAAGTTTCCTTGACAAATATGCAAACAACACCATGTGATAGATCATGAATTTATGAACTACTACAAATTTGAATCATCAAATTTGGAGCTCTGTTGAATTATTTATGGATGTTTGAAGTTGACTGGAAAAAGAAAAAGGAAATAAGGCTTTAACCTTATCCTGCGCATAGGCGACAGATATACCGTGGGCCGGCCCAGCGGCTCGGCTGCATGAGCAGAGGTGGTGATGTCGAAGGCGGCTTCGCGGGAGTGCGCCTTCGTGCAGGGGACGCGGATTCGGCCGAAGCCGTTTCCACTTAAACGGTCAGGCCCGCCCGCTAGGTCTTCAACCTCCCGCGCGTGCTCCGGCCGCGGGGAGGACCGGCTCCCGCCGGTGATTGTCGGGGCTACAAAGCGCCCCCGTCGATGTTCTTCCCACCACCGTGACCAGCGCAGACAGGCGCTTCCAGCCACTGGTAACACGCATGCCGGGGAGGACCTGGTCAAGGAGAGCATCGTCCGTGGCAGACGTGGCTGACGACGATGGCGGGCACGGTGCTCCTGCCGTCGGGAGGAGTAACAGGAGTGCAGGGAGCTCCGTGGGGGCAGTAGAGATGCAAAGTTACCCATAGGTGGGGAGGAGGGGGCCCGGACGACGAGAATTTAGGCGGTGGTTGAGGGAGTCCTGGATTAGGGGGTCTTCGGATAGCCGGACTATCTCCATTGGCCGGACTGTTAGATTATGAAGATACAAGATTGAAGACTTCATCTCGTGTCCGGGTGGGACTCTACTTGGCGTGGAAGGAAAGCTAGGCAATACGGATATGGATATCTCCTCCTTTGTAACCGACCTTGTGTAACCCTAAGCCCCTCCGGTGTCTATATAAACCAAAGGGTTTAGTCCATAGGACAACAACCATAACATACAATCATACCATAGGCTAGCTTCTAGGGTTTAGCCTCTCTGATCTCGTGGTAGATCTACTCTTGTACTACCCATATCATCAATATCAATCAAGCAGGACGTAGGGTTTTACCTCCATCAAGAGGGCCCGAACCTGGGTAAAACATTGTGTCCCCTGCCTCCTGTTACCATCCGGCCTAGACGCACAGTTCGGGACCCCCTACCCGAGATCCGCCGGTTTTGACACCGACATTGGTGCTTTCATTGAGAGTTCCTCTGTGTTGTTGCCGTTAGGCTTGATGGCTCCTACTATCATCGATAGCGATGCGGTCTAGGGTGAGACTTTTCTCCCCGGACAGATCTTCATATTCGGTGGCTTTGCTCTGCGGGCTAATTCGCTTGGCCATCTGGAGCAGATTGAAAGCTACACCCCTAGCCATCAGGTTAGATTTGGAAGTTTGAACTACACGGCCTACATCCGCAGAGACTTGATCTTCGACGGATTCGCGCCACAGCCGGATGCGCCGCACTGTCGTGATGGGTATGACCTAGCTCTGCAGCCGAACAGTACCCCAGAGACCGCGCCCGCATCAGCTCCGACCCTTAGTTCGGAGCCAACTGCGCCAATCGAGGACGGGTGGTTAGACACCGCCTCAGGGGCTGCAGTCTCAACGGCGATCGAGCCGAACACCAGCATAATCCTCTGCGCAGCCCGTGACTCCAAGGTGCCGGACTCTTTTTCTGACTCCGAACCGCCCGTGCCCCTGCCGATCGAATCCGATTGGGTGCTGATCATGGAATTCACCGCCGCGGATATCTTTCAGCACTCGCCCTCCGGCGACATTCTGAATTCACTAAGGTCTCTCTCTTTGTCAGGAGAGCCCTGGCCGGATTATGGCCAACAGGATTGGGATGCGGACGACGAAGAAATTCAACACCCACCCACCACCCACTTTGTAGCCACTGTCGATGATTTAACCGACATGCTCGACTTTGACTCCGAAGACATCGACGGTATGGACGACGATGTAGGAGACGAACAAGAACCAGCACCTATAGGGCACTGGAAAGCCACCTCGTCATATGACATATACATGGTGGATACACCCAAAGAAGGCAATGGCGACGGGATAGCGGAGGATGACCCCTCCAAGAAGCAACCCAAACGCCGACGTCAGCGGCGCCGCTCTAAGTCCCGCCAAAGCAAAAGTGGTGATATCGGCACAGGAGATAATAACACTCCGGATAGTGCCGAAGACAATAACAAACCCCTACAACAAGATTTAGATCAGGAGGATGGAAGAGCCAGCTCTCCTGAGAGAGCGGCAGAAGGAGAGGAGGAGGATGACAATCACATGCCCCCCTCCGAAGACGATGAATTCGCCGTACCAGAGGATCCCGTCGAACAAGAGCGCTTCAAGCGCCGGCTTATGGCCATGGTAAATAGCCTGAAGAAAAAGCAGCAGCAGCTTCAAGCTGATCAAGATCTGCTAGCTAACAAGTGGACAGAAGTCCTCGCGGCGAGGAATATAAACTTGAGCGCCCCTCCAAGGGTTACCCAAGGTGCAGGTTACTAGCCCGACTGGAGGAAGAAGCGTATGATACGGCTGATCGGCCACCTCGTGGCCACGATAGAGAGGCATTCCAGCCAAAAGCACAGCCTCCACCCCAACACCATTCAAATAAAAAGGCATGGGGAGATACGCCAGACCTGCAAGACATATTGGAGGACAAGGCAAAGCATTCAAGATCGATCTACGGATCACGAGGGCGCACCACTCTGTGAGACGACAAACGTCACGCCGGATACAGTAATAGCAAATCCGGCCGGGCCGAACACAGCGGGCAAGACCCATCCGAGCTGCGTCAAGATATAGCCCAATACAGAGGCGCCAGACACCCCTTATGCTTCACAGACGAAGTAATGGAACATCAATTCCCAGAAGGTTTCAAACCTGTAAATATTGAATCATACGATGGCACAACAGATCCCGCAGTATGGATTGAGGACTTCCTCCTCCACATCCACATGGCCCGCAGCGATAACTTACACGCCATCAAATACCTCCCACTAAAGCTCAAAGGACCAGCGCGGCATTGGCTTAGCAACATGCCAGCGGACTCCATTAGCTGTTGGGAAGATCTGGAAGCCGCATTCCTCGACAACTTTCAGGGCACTTATGTGCGACCACCAGACGCCGATGATTTGAGCCACATAATTCAGCAGCCAAAAGAGTTGGCCAGGCAATTCTGGACTCGGTTCCTTACAAAGAAAAATCAAATCGTTGACTGTCCGGATGCGGAGGCCTTAGCGGCTTTCAAGCACAACATCCGAGACGAGTGGCTAGCCCGACACCTTGGTTAGGAAAAGCCGAAATCTATGGCAGCTCTCACGACGCTCATGACCCGCTTTTGTGCGAGAGAAGACAGCTGCCTGGCTCACAGTAATAACATATCAAAGAACCATGGTACCTCAGATACCAAGGATGGCAATAGCAGGTCACGTCGCAACAAGAATAAGCGCCGCATTAACAGCGAAAATACTAAGGATACGGCAGTCAATGCCGGATTCAAAGGCTCTAAACCCGGTCAGCGGAAAAAGCCATTCAAACAAAGTACGCCGGGTCTGTCCAGCTTCGACCGTATACTCGATCGCTCGTGTCAAATACACGACACCCCAGACAAGCCAACCAATCACACCAACAGGGATTGTTGGGTGTCTAAGCAGGCCTGTCGGTGTACTAGAATAGGGGTACCCCAGTACCCCGAACTTGTGCACGGGCAGTTGCAGCACCCCGCGGCAAGGCTTGCCGGGCGAACGCCAAGATCCTCCGTGGTTCCCTTGGAGCAATTCAAGAACAAAGTATTTAAGCTCAGGAGACAAGGCCCCGGCAAGAGGAGCTTGCCGGGAAGGCCAACCAAGGCACTCCAAGGAACTTGCCGTGACGCGCCACGCGCTCCGACAAGGCAACAAGGCCCCGGCAAGAGGAGCTTGCCGGGAAGACCAACCAAGGTACCTCGAGGCCTGGTGAGCGACAAGCCAATCCCGACAAGATAACAGCAGCGGCAAGGCACTTGCCGCGGCAGGCGGCCACTCTGTGCCCACACTCCAGCGCATCCACCAACGTGTCGCTCTGGGGGCCTCTCCAGGCGCGCGTGGCGGGAGGCTGTGCAGCCAGCGGTGCACGGTGGCATGCAAAGCTGACAAGATCGCCATCGTGGCGAACGGTGGCGCCCCTAACGGTCCTTTTCTGCACTGTTTGGGCGACTCAGACGGGCATTTAATGCCCTTGTCCCCTGCCGTCAGGGTTAGGTAGGGTGCATTGTACAACTAACTGTACCAACCACCCCACTTTTTACATTTGTACCCTTCTCTGCGTTGCCACCTGTCGGTGACCCCTTGAGCATATAAAAGGAGGCCCATGCGCAACGTAGAAGGGGGTTCGATTCATTGGTGAGCTAGAAAACACTTAGCTCTCGCAAGCAAGAACATAATAGAACTAGACAAGCAGCAGTAGGAGTGTTATCTCTCGGGAGAGCTCCGAAGCTGGGTAAACTGCTCGTGTGCTTCGCCTCGATCTGCT